>NW_015971140.1:0-8433 GCF_000961545.1 Sporothrix schenckii 1099-18
ATACTAAAATTAATTTTTTTTCTTAATACTAATTTTAGTATACTAAAATTAATACGTACTAAATTAAAAAATCAATTTTATAAAAAGTAAGTCTTATAAAATATAAATATATTTAGGGTAATAGTAAACTAATTAATCCTCTTCACTATCGTTTAAATCCTCGTTAATTAAACGATTTAAATTATTAATATTTATAACCTTCCAATATTTTAATAGAATAATTTTTTTTACCGTTTCGGGTAATAATCTATTACGATTTTTCGTAATAATATTATTATTAACGGAAAATACCCTCTCGATAGTAGTTGACGTAACCGGTATAGTTAAATATCGTTTAGTTAGAATACTTAAAAGGGTATATTTTATATGGTTAATTTTCTAATAATTTAACGGATTAACTTAAAATTAATAAGTTATTAATATAATAATATATATATAATACGTAATAAATAATAAAATAAACGTACGTCTTTAATTTTACACTCTTCGTTAAAATATTAAATATATTCGGTTTTTTTAACCGTTTAAGTAATATATAATTCGTCGTCACTGTCGTTTTTCTCGTTACTTTCGACGGTTATAATCGACGTTTGTGAATTATCGTTATTATCGGTTATTAATTCGTTGAATAATTCGTTAATATTCGAATTATTTAAGTGTATATTTAATTCCTCTTTAAGTCTATTAATTTAAACGTTAATAATAATAATAATAATAATAGTAGTAATAATAATAATAATAATAATTTACTTTAAATATTCGGTTTTTAATAAATTTAAAACGTGTATAAATATAAACGGATAAAAAAATAATAATCCACCGTTTTTAAAGTGTCTTTCTTTTAACCGTAGGTTTAAAAGAATACTAATAATAAACGGTTTAAAATTATTTAAATTATTATTCGTTATTTTTTTAGAATAATACTTATTAAGTTTATTTAAACTACTTTTAATAACCGAAATAAAATTTAAAAAGTACTCTTTTTATATTTATATAATTAATAAATAAATAATAAATAATAAATAATAAATAATAACTAAATAATTAAACTTACTAATTTAAGTTCTTCGTCTTTTAAATCTTCGAAGTATAATATTAAATTATATAACTTATTATAAATCGTATAAATATATAATAAAACCTTAAGTAAGGTAGTATAAACCTCGTCTTGTAATTTAATAAAAGGTTTTAAAAAAACTTCGAATATTTAAATTAAATATTTTATAACCCTTTACTCTTTATCTTTTTAAAAAATCCGTTTAAATTCTATATTAATAGTATTATTATTAACGTAAATTAAAGGTTCTTTTAATTTATATAAAGTATTAAGTATATAAAATGTTGAATTTTATCGAGTAACGTTATTTATTTAATAAATTAATATATAATTAATTTAAAGGTGTTTAAATTTTTAAAATATAATAGTAAATTAAATAAAAATATAAACGTACCGTAACGTATAATATTAATATTAAAACTCGAAGGTAAAATACTATTCGTTTTATATATATTAATACTTTGTTTTAAATAACCTTTAACTTTATATACGTATTTTATTAAAGTTATAATTCGACGAATACGACTAATTAAAACTATTAATAAAAAGTTAATAAAATAATAATAAATATTATACTTTATAAAATATAAATAAAATTTTATATTTAACGTACTAAGATTTAACGAATTAAAAACCGTATTATCCGTAGTTAATTCGGTTAAAAAGGACTCGTCAAACGAATTTAAAATATAATCTAATAAAATATCCTTAACAACTAAATTAATAACGTGGACAACACATTTAATATTATTATTAAACTTTAAATCCGTAAATAACTCGAATTTTAAAGTAAATAACGATATAAAGGTGTTATTATTCGATACGTTATCTTTAGTAATACTATATAAAAGTTATTAAATAATAAATATTAATAAAAGTATTAAAAGATAAAAATAAATACTTAAAAATATTATTTAAACGTAATAAATCGTTTTATCGAGTTAAGTTTATTACTTTATCGTAAATATTTTATCTTATATAAATTAAGTTTAACTCTTTAAAACTTATATATAATTATTAATACGGTATTATTAATATAATTATTAAAGTAAAAAACGTACCGATTAATTCGTAAATTAATTCGAAATTAAAGTTAATATATAAAATTATTAACCTTATATACGAAATTTAGTTATTTACGGTTTAAATATTAAAAGTTAAAGAAAAACGACTATAAACCTTAATATTTTTCTTAATATTCGAAGTTATTACCTTTAATTAGTTATTATATATATTATTTAATACGGTTTTAATTTTACTCCTATTAATAATAAGAGTAGACTTATAATTAAAATTAATTAATTAACGTTTATTAATAAAATAATTTAAATAATAATAAAAAACTTACTTATTATAATATAATAATAAGTCTTTAAACGAATTCGAATTTAAAATATTAAACGAAAGATTATTTTCGATTAAAAAGGTTAATATTTTATTATTTATCTCTTCTTCGTTAAATACGTTACTATTTAACGTATTTACTCGAGGTCGTTTTCGTAAATCCGGTGTAAAAAAATTAGTTTTATAATTTATTTCGTCGACTAAAAATTATTAAATAAATAAAATAAAGTTTATATAATATAATTAAGTTTAATAAATTATTTTATTTAAAGTTTACTTACTTTTCTTTAATTTTCCTTCGGATTTTTTATTAAAAATAATCTCCGGGTGATTATTCGTATAATATTATATATAATTCAAACTTTAAAAACGACGTAAACTTTCGATTTTATTATATTTACACTTATTATTAAAATAAATTAATAAAATATAAATAACTTAAAAGTTTAATTAATTAAAAAATTTTAACTTATATAATACACTATATTTTAACTTAACGGTTTACACCGTCTTAAATAAGTAATAAAGACTTATTAATTAAACCGTTTCGTATTATATAAATAGACGAATTTAAATCGTTTAATTTAAAATTCGGGTCGTTTATATTAATTTTATTTTTCTTTAAATTCGTAATAAAGGGTGTATTAATAAACGAATTAATAAAAGAACTAATAATTAAATTAAACGGTGAAAAAGGTAAAAATTCGGTGTTAAAGGTTATTTTTAAGAAATAAAAAAGGTAATATTATATTAAAGGAAAATTATAGTAAAAACGATAAGATTTAGTTTTTTAAATATAAAATAAAACGAAAAGAAAATAATATAAACGAAAATAAATAGTGTTTATATAAACGTTTTTTTACTTTAATAAATATTTTTTTTATAATAATATAATTACCGTTATTATTTATTAAAACGTTTATAATTATTAATTATTATTATAAACCGTAGTCTTTTTATCCGTTACCCCTTTTTACCCCTCTTTTATTAATTATTAATTATTATAAATTATAGTCTTTTTATCCGTTACTTTTTTTTACCCCTTTTTTATTACTTATTAATTATTATAAATCGTAGTCTTTTATTCGTTACTTTTTTTTACCCTTTTTTTATTACTTATTAATTATTATAAATCGTATTCCTTTTATCCGTTACCTTTTTTACTTTTTTTTATTAATTATTAATTATTATAAATCGTAGTCTTTTTATCCGTTACTCTTTTTTACCTTTTTTTTATTATTTATTTATTAAATTAATTAAATAATTAAGTAAAAAAAAAAGTTTATATTAAACTATAAACTTTTCGTTTACTTCTTTTTACTTTTTTATTTTATATTATAATACTTAAGTTTTTATACTTATTAGTTATATTTTTATTATAAGTTTTAACTTTATAAGTATTAAAATTTTAAGTTTTTAAGTTTTTTATATTTATTTTATTTAACTTTTTACTTTAATTATAACGAAATTACGATATTTTTCGAATACGACGAAATTAAAATCTTTTTTTTCGTATATAATAAAATTACGGTTTTATTTATTCGAATACGATAAAGTAATTAAGTTCTTTTTATTATATAATAAAATTACGGTTTTATTTATTCGAATACGATAAAGTAAGTATAATTTTTATTTAAAATTTTAAAATTTTAATAAAATACTAATAATACTTTTAAAGGAATTTAATATATATTTTATATTTATATATAATAAAGTTATCGTTTTATTTATTATATATAAGTATAAAATACCGATATTAACGACCTTTAAAAACACACTTTAATTATTTAATATACACCCTTTTTAAAGAAATATAATAAAAAAACGATTCGTTATTATATTTTAATAAAAGTATATATTAAATAAAGAGGGGGGGTTATTTTATTATTATTTAGTAGTAAGTAAACGTAATATTTTATTAATTTATTTATTTCTTAAAGAATTAAAAGGTTACTTTTAATTCGTATATTTTTATTCTTTTCGTTTTTATTATTTTTTAATAAAAAGGTAATAAATATTAACGTTTACTAGGTTTTTACTTTATAATATTTATAAAGGGTTATATAATTATTATATTAAGGTAAGTAAATATTAATTAATAATCAAGTAATTAGTTGGTTTTTTTAATAGATACGTAGAGGTTATATAACTAACGTTTACAGGTTATTTAGTTTTATTAATTATATAAATTATATATATTTAATAGTTTAATATACGTAAATAAGTATATAGTTTTAGTTTAATTTATATAACTTAGTTTTACTTTATTTTATATAACTTTATTTTATTATAGTTTATATAGTTTAATTCTATTTTAATTTATATATTTATATAGTTTAATTCTATTTTAATTTATATAATTAATTTTTTTTTAAATAATAACTATTATTATATAATTAATTTAATAAAATATATCTTAAAATAAAGTCGATATTAATATTATTTATTTTCTTAATACTTAAATTAATATATTATAATATTAATATAGTATATTAATATAATATTAATATTAATAAATATTATAATTAATATATTACAATTAATATTAAATATTATTTTTTAATATTTCGATACTAATTTTAATTTTACTATAAGGTTATACTAATTTTAGTATACTAAATTACAACCCTGATTATAATAAAGTCTTCACCGTATATAAGATTATACGTATCGTCTAACTCTATTTTATTAGTTTAACGCCGTCCTAAACGTCGAAAAAGAAATAAAAAAAATAAATAAAGGTTAAAGTAAAACTAATAAAAGAAAAAGTAATAAGAAAAAGTTAAACATAAAAACGAAAAACGAATAATAAAAACGTCGTAAAGGTTTTATTTATATTAAAAGACTTTATTAAAATTAGTTTAAAAAACAAGGATTAAATTTAAACTAATTAAAAAATAAACATAACGTTTAGACAGATTTTTTCGTTAATTAATAAAAAAATCGGTATATAGTATTATAAGTAAATAAATTAAAACATAGTATTATTAATGGATACGTTTTAATTATTTAAAAATCATTATTTATTTTCTACGTTTAATATTAAAAAATCTTTACTTATAAAATATATATAAGTAATATAATTACATATTATATATTTAACCTAAATATATTAAAATAAAACGTTTTCGAGTTATTACCGTAAAATAAAAATTAAAAAGTAAATAATTATTTTTTATAAAATAAAATAAATGTTTTAAACGAATATATCCTTTAAAATTGATATTTCAATTTTTATACTTAAAATCTAAAAATATTTTTAATTATTAAAGATATACGGTTAATATAATAGTAACTTATATATATAACGTAAACATATTAAAATAAAATGTTTTTATAAAGTTACCATAAAATAATATGAAAAAAGTAGAAAACTACGTTTTATAAAACGCAATATTAGTTTTTAAACTAATACGTTTTAAAATTAAAATTTTAACTTTTATATTTCAAAATTCGATTTTATTTTATCTTTTAAGAGTATACGGTTAAACTAGTAGTATATAACGTATTTAAAAAAATATATATTAAAAGTATTCGTTTTTATATAATTACTATTAAATGAAAAATTAAAAGTAAAAACTTACTTTTTATATAACGTAATATACGTTTTAAAAAAACATCTTTTAAAATTAATATATTACTTTTTATACGTTAAAACTTAAAATAATTTTAAATTTTAAATATATACGGTAAATATAATAATAAAGTACGTATTTAACGTAAATATATTAAAATAAACGGTTTTCGTATAATTACCGTAAAATAATATTAAACAAGTTAAAAGATACTTTTTAAAAAACGTAATAAGTGATTTAAACGAACGTTTGTGTTTAAAAAAGTAATATTTTACTTTTTACGTTATAAAATTCGAATTAATATTAATTTTAAGTATAATATAGGTTATAAAGTATTAAATATTATTATTTTATATTAGTTTTATTACTTATTTTATTTATTTATTATCTAAAAGGAAATATTATTCTTTTTTATTATTTATAAAATATAAAATTAAATATTATTAATTTAGTATTTTAGTATTAGTATTTTAGTATTAGTATTTGAAAAAAAATTTAGTCTTAGTATTTTTAGTATTTTTAAAAATACTAAGAATACTAATACTAAAAATACTAATACTAATTCTCAACCCCGGTCTTATAAAATAGACGTTATATCGTTAATCTTATAATTGTAAAACGTAGTTAAACCGTTCTCGTTAAAAGTAATACAAGTTTGGTTTATAGTTTTTAAAGACGAGAAAAAGGGTTAATTTAATAACGGTATATATAATACCGTATAATACTCCGTTATAAGTATATTTATGTTCTCGTTAAATTTTATACTTTTTCGTTTTCGAATTTAATAAACGGTATCGGTATATAATTAATAGTATCTAGTGTTTATTATTTTTTAATTATTAACCGTTTTAATATAGTTAAATATTAAACTTTAAGTTATTGCAACGGCTAAGTCGGTATAATTATATAATAAAAACTTGTAATTATATAAGTGTAAAAAAAGTATATCGAATATATATACTTAAAAAGTAATAAATTAAAAATCGATAACGAATAATAAAAGATTATTATTATTATTATTTAAAAAAAGGTCGTCGTAATTAACTAAAACGTTAACTATTATACGTAAAGTAAACTATACGGTAATATTAATTCGTACTTTATATATCGTATTATATTAAAGTTTAAAGTATATAATACGTTTACGTATTCGTATATTATAAAGTTTTTAATAACGAATTATTATAACTTAAACGTTTATAGTAATATTAAAGTCGTTCAATACTTTATTATTAATAAAAAGGTTTAAACTTAATTCATTAATTACGTTAATTTAAACGGTAACGTAGTTTAAAACTTTTAATTAATAGTACGAAGAAAGTAACTATTAAATATTACTTTTCAATAGATTTTTATATTACTACTAGTAATCAGGGTTGCGAATTAGTATACTAATTATAGTATAAGGTTATACTAATACTAATTAATACTACATTAGTATATACTACATTAGTATAAATTTTTTTTATACGACATTTAGTATACTAATTGTAGTATAAGGGTAAATTAATACTACAATTAGTATACTATATTAGTATTGTAGTATACTAATATATTTTAACTTTACTTTAATTAAATAATTTTCAAGGATAATAATAATATTACCGATATTTTTAAAGGTATCATAAAAATAATTTAATAAGTATAATTTATATTTTTTAATTATTTCGTAATAAAATTATTATTATTAAATTTAAACCGTTATATTTATATTATTAAGTTAAATTTATATGATTTGTAGTTATAATTCAATTTTTAATACTTTAACGTATATCATATTAATATTATTTATGTTTTTTTATTATTAAAATAATAAACTATAATATTAATATAAATATGGTTTTTATAATTAATTATATATAATAACTTTTATATAAATTATTTTATTTAAATTTAATAAAGTAGTTTAAAAATAATAGTATAAAATAACGAGTTATTATTTTTTAATACCTTTTAAGGTTATAATAATATAATATTTAATTATTTATAATCTTTTATTTAATTTTATTAAATAACTTATATTTAACTAACTATATGAATTTAAATATAATTAAATAATATAAATTAAAATAAAACTAAACTATATATATTAAAATAAAATAAAACTATATAAATTAAAATAAACCGAAACTACGTATATAAAACTATTAAATATATATAATTTATATAATTAATAAAACTAAATAACCTGTAAACGTTAGTTATATAACCTTTACGTATCTATTAAAAAAACCAACTAATTACTTGATTATTAATTAATGTTTACTTACCTTAATATAATAATTATATAACCCTTTATAAATATTATAAAGTAAAAACCTAGTAAACGTTAATATTTATTACTTTTTTATTAAAAAATAATAAAAACGAAAAGAATAAAAATATACGAATTAAAAGTAACCTTTTAATTCTTTAAGAAATAAATAAATTAATAAAATATTACGTTTACTTACTACT
>NW_015971141.1:0-13825 GCF_000961545.1 Sporothrix schenckii 1099-18
ATCTTTTTTTTTCGTATATAATAAAATTACGGTTTTATTTATTCGAATAAACAGAAATTAAGTTCTTTTTACATACGATAAAATTACGGTTTTATTTATTCGAATACGACGAAGTAAGTATAATTTTTATTTAAAATTTTAAAATTTTAATAAAATACTAATAATACTTTTAAAGGAATTTAATGTATATTTTATATTTATATATAATAAAGTTATCGTTTTTATTCATTATATATAAGTATAAAATACCGACATTAACGACCTTTAAAAACACACTTTAGTTATTCAATATACACCCCTTTTAAAGAAATATAATAAAAAAACGATTCGTTATTATATTTTAATAAAAGGGTATATTAAATAGGGGGGGGGCCTTTCTATTATTCTTTAAAAGTAAGTAAACGTAATATTTTATTATCTTATTTATTTATTAAGAAATTAAAAGGTTACTTTTAATTCGTATATTTTATTCTTTTCGTTTTTATTACTTTTTAATAAAAAAGTAATAAAATATTAACGTTTACTAGGTTTTTATTCTATAATCTTTATAAGTTTTATATAATTATTATATTAAAGTAAGTAAACGTTAATTAATAATTAAGTAATTAGTTAGTTTTTTTAATAGATACGTAAAGGTTATATAATTAACGTTTATAGGTTATTTGATTTTATTAATTATATAAATTATATATATTTAATAGTTTAATATACGTAAATAAGTATATAGTTTTAATTTAATTTATATAACTTAGTTTTACTTTATTTTATATAACTTTATTTTATTATAGTTTATATAGTTTAATTCTATTTTAATTTATATAATTAATTTTTTTAAATAATAACTATTATTATATAATTAATTTAATAAAATATATCTTAAAATAAAGTCGATATTAATATTATTTATTTTCTTAATACTTAAATTAATATATTACAATATTAATGTAGTATATTAATATAATATTAATATTAACAAATATTACAATTAATATATTACAATTAATATTAAATATTATTCTTTAATATTTCGATACTAATTTTAATTTACTAAAATTAATTTTATTAAAATTAATTTTAATACCGATTTTATATACTAATTTTAGTATACTAAAATTAATTTTAATTTTAATCGGTACTAAAATTAGTATACTAAAATTAATTTTAATTTTAGTCGGTACTAATTTTAATATACTAATTTTAGTATTTAAAAATGAAAATTAATTTTAGTATAAGGTTATACTAATTTTAGTATACTAAATTACAACCCTGGTCATACCAACCACTTTAGTAGTAATTAAAAGGGTTTTTTCGGTAGGAAGCTTTATTATTTCGAAATCTAGGAATCAGTTATTACCGAATACGGTTAAAGAGTTAGTTTTATTAAAGAGTTAAGGGATAACGGATATTAATTCGTATTTAAATACGATTAATAATGAAAACGAAGAAGAGGAGGATTAATTAATATTGTTAATTAACTTTTAGTAATATATTATAATTTACTTTTATTATAACTACTTTTCATATTATTAGTCTTTTTATTAATACGTTATTATTATTACTCTTTTTTATTATTACGTTATTATTACTACTGTTTTTATTATTACTATATTATTATTAGTCTTTTTATTATCACCTTATTATTATTACCTTTTTATTATTACTCTTTATTATTATTATTAATATTTATTATACGTTTATACTATTTTTTAATATTTATATTAATTCGTTTAGTCTTTTTAGTCTTTTAGTCTAGTCTTTAGTCTTCCTAGTTAGTCTTAGTCTTAGTCCGAGCGTTGACTAAGACTAACTAAACGACTGAAAGGACTAATTAGTCTTTAGTCTTCTTAGTCCGAGCCTTGACTAAGACTAACTAAAGACTAGTTAGTCCGTAAAAAAATCGTGACTAAGACTAAGACTAACTAGGAAGACTAAAGACTAGACTAAAAAAAGACTAGACTAAATGCCAACCCTGAGTATAAGTAATAGTATTTTTCTTACCGACTTTTTTTTTAAAACTTTTAAGGTTTTAATAAAAAAACTAAGAATATATTATAAATACGATTATATACTTATAATAACGTTAATTTATATACTTATAAATTAATTACTTTAATAACTTTAAAAGGTCCGACGAATTTTAGTATTTGTTTTTAACTACTTATAATTTAAAACTTTACGTTAATAATAAAACGAAATCTTTTATTTTAAAAACTTTTAATTAATACTTTTTATTATAATATTTTTATACGTTTTTTAAACTTTTTTTTAATGATTTTTTACTTTTTTTTAAATGTATAAATTTTCTCGATTTTATTTATAATAATAAATACTTTTTTTTATAAACGTCGTTTTTTACGTTGATATATATATTCGGGTTATATTTATATAATACGTTAAAAAGTGTAATTTTAATAGTTACGTTAATAAAATTATTAACCGTAAACTTTACGTTTTATAAAAGTAATAACTAGTTCGACTATTCGTCGTTAAAAAATACCTTTAAATAATGTTTTAAATTTTAATTTATTTATTTAATTTATTTATTGGTTTAAAAGTAATACGTTATTAAAGTATAAGAAGCCCTGAATTTTCTCTATAAAACGGTACTGTTTATAATACTATAACATTATTTATAGTACCGTTAAGTGTTTTTTACCCTTTTTCACCTATTAAACGCGGCGTACCCTCGACCTCTTACAGTGTATAGGCGCTATAAGCTAGCGTTATAGTCTATGACGTACGATGACTAAACCTTTCACCTACCATAGAATATAATAATCTTCTTTTCGCTCTCTCTTCGAGGAACGAAGATTGGAATCTAATCCTTGTAACATACAACCAATTCCGCATACAATTCATCAATTCATCGATTCCTTTTCGTGTTTTAATCACCAAGTTCATCGAGATTTATCCAATTAACCTCCGAAACTTACAAAAAGTCTCCGACGAATTAATAGTATTACGTATATTTTAAATTAAAATTAATCAATAAATGCACTTTTTTTATTTAAAACGATTCTTTTAAATATCCCGTACCGGTTTTTAATTTTAACGTATACTATTCGTATTAGTCCTTTAAATATAATAATAATTAATATTAAAAGAAAACGATATATCTTTATATATTTATCGACTATTATTAATTATCGACTAGTTTTTTGTATAAAAAAAATAAATCGGTTATAAAAGTTATAAAACTTTAAAAATACTTATATATGACGGTAAAACTTTAGTTTTAATTACTTTATATCGGTAATTATTCGTTTTAAGTTTATTTTAACTTTATAACGTATAAAAATAAATTTTAAAAATTTTACTTTATTTATAAAAGATTTATATTTATATAAATTAATATATGATTAAGTTCGTTTATGTTTTTTTAATACTTTCTATAAATATTATACGTATTACTTTTAAGTTTAAAAGAATATTAATATATTATTTATATACGTTACGTATATAACGTTAATTAACTTTTATACAGTTATATAAATATTATACGTATTACTTTTAAGTTTAAAAGAATATTAATATATTATTTATATACGTTACGTATATAACGTTAATTAACTTTTATACAGTTATATAAATATAATATCAAAAAGTAATAAAAGTATTAATTAAACTAAAAAAAATTATATATTTAAAATAATTATATTACGTATAAAACACGGTTTTTTATTTATTACTTTTTTTAATCCGGATACGATAATATACGTTTTTAATATTAAGTTTTAAAAAAACTAAGTTTTATTTATTCGATTTAAAATTTCGGAAATTAATAAAAAAGTATATTAATTCTTTATAATAACTTTATTTAACTTACGATAATTAATATAAAGTCGTAACGTACCGTTCCTTTTAAATACGAATAATATAAGTATATTTATTAACGATCTAAAAAAGTAAATACGAACGTTTTATAAGTTTTTTTTAATATAAAGTTTTAACTTTTATAATTCCCGTTTAAATAATAAATAAATCGTTTTATAAAAAAGTTACGTATTCGGTAAAAGATTTACAATATAATTAATTTATTTAAACGGTAAAATTATTATTACTTTAAATATATTAAAAATATTTATAAAATTCTTTAACTTAATAAATAATACGATTTTTTTTACGACTTTTTTACTCTTTTACGTTAAAAGAATAGTCTTTATAATAACGTTTATTTAAAATTACCGGGATTATCGTAATCATATATATTATTATCTCGTTTTACGTTAACTTTATAAATTTCTTTAAAGAATTTAAAGTTTTAAAAATTTATATATAAAACGTTACGGTGTTTTAATTATTATATTAATATTTAAAACCGTTAAACTTATAACTTTTAATAAAATAAAGTTATAACTTAAACTTTTTAACTTATTAAACGTAATATAAAAACGGATTATTTTTTTTGGTTTTTTTACGAAAATCCGTAAAAGTAATAAAAATATTTCAAATTTCAAATATTTTAACTTAATTAATATTTATTATACGGGTCTTTAAATCGAAGTGTCTGGTTTTTTATAAATAAAAGTATTTTATAAATTAAATACTTATAATATTTACTTAAACGGTAATATTTAGGTTAAAGGTCGTTTTTTTTACGACTTTTTTTTAATATATTATTAATATATTTTTAACTCGTCCGTACTTTATTTTTATTACCTCTTTTTTAAACTTAAAAGAAATAATTAAAGGTTTTTTAATTTAATAAACTTTTTAACCGTAATATTTTAAATAAGTACGTTCTTTAAGTAATTATTTACGTAATATTTTATTTTATTATATTTAAAGTAAATAACCGAGGGTTTCTTTTACGACTCTTTTTTATTTTATAAATAAAGTATTTAGAACTTTAAGTTATTTTTCGTTTTATTATTACTTAAGTTTTTATAACCTTTTAATTAACGGGGTCTTTTTTTTAAATACGTCCTTTTACTATTTATCGTCGAGTCGTTTATAACTTTTTTATAAAATATAAGTGTTATTAAAAGAACGATTTCCAGTCCGTTACGTAAATAATATATTTACTTTTACGTATAAGTTTTTAAAGTTAGTTTTCTTATAATTAAGTATATTATTTAACGTATATTTAAGTTATTTATTTAATTTAAAATAAAACGTTTTTTAAAATCTTTAACGTTACGTATATATTAATTTTATTACTTTTTAAACGGTTTATTTACATAATTATAAACAATAACGACTTAATTATAAAGATTTAAAATTTTATACGGTTTAACTTTATAAAAAAAAAGATTAAATAAGTAATAGTTTATTAAACTTACTTAAGTAATTACAAAAGGTTAAAGTTTAATTAAAGTTCCGATCGTATATAAAACGAAAAGGAAGATTCTAACAAGTTTTATTATCACCGACGCGTCTTAAAGTAACGAACGACGGAACTAAAAAAACTCTATAAAAACCTTTACTTAAATAAAATATATAAAAATCCTTTCGTAAACGGTTACGTATCGTAAAACGGTCGTTTAAACGAAAGTCTTAAGAACTTAAGAATACTTATTTTTTTTTATTAAGTTATACTTACGGTTACTTTATTTTACTTTTAAGTATTTATTTCTTTATAAACTTTAAATATTATTTTTAATTTTTAGAAGTAAAATAGTTTTTATAAACTTTAAATAATAGTCGTTTTTTTAAATCTTTTAATTTATATTTTTTTTATATTTTTTCAACTTTTAAACTATTATTTAATTAAAGGGGATTTTTTTAAATAACGGAATTAAAAAAAATAATAAATTTATTTTTAATCTTTTTACTTTAACGAAAGACTCGTTAACGTTTTACGTTTTTTAAAACTACATTTTTTTAAAAAAACTCGTTTTTTTTTTAAATACCGTTAACTTTTTTTACCGTTTTTTATTTTTCTTTTTTACTTATTTTTTTTATAATAATATTAATTTTACTACTTTTTTTTACTACTAATTAATACTATTATTACTACCTTAGTTTTTAAAGATTTAACCGGGTTTTTAACCGTTAATTATAAATTAAAGTTTTTAAAGATTAAGTCGACGTTTATATATAAAAAACTCGTAAACCTTTATAAATGCAAACGAGTTACTCGGCTCGGTTTAATAAAAAGTAGGTTTATTACGTTTTTTTAATTATCATAAAAAAGTATCCTTAAAAAAAGAATTAAAATTATTATAAGTAGTTATAAAATAAGTCTTTACGATAAATTAGTTAATAAAAAACACTAGTTTCGAGAACGAAAATAAATATATATTATAATAAAGACTAATTCTTACTTTTTTTTCTTTATAAAAAAAAGGAGTTTTATTATTTAAAAAGAATAGTTTTTTATAAGTGTGGCGTTAGTATATAATTAAGGACTAGTTATATTACGGTTTATTATATAAGTTTGGTTATTTAATTCATGACCTTCGGTTTTAAATCGATTATAATATTTTTTAAGTAATTATTTACGTAATATTTTACTTTATTATACTTAAAATAAATAATTAAAGGTTTTTTTATGGTTTTATTTATTTTATAAATAAAGTATTTAAAACTTTAACTTATTTTTTTAATCTTTATAATCGTTTAATTAACAAGGTCTTTACTTTTTTAAAACACGTTTTTTTTATTATTATTAAATTGTTTACGACTTTTTTATAAAATATAAGTATTATTAAAAGAACGATTTCCGGTTTATTATATAAATAATATATTTACTTTTACGTATAAGTCTTTAAAATTAATCTTTTTATAATTAAATACGTTATTTAACTTATATTTAAGTTGTTTATTTAACTTAAAATAAAAAACTTTTTTTAATTTATTAAAAAAAAACGTTATTTATTCTTTTAAAGAACGTAAATAACTTAAAAATTCGAATAATAATTAATTAAAACGAAAGTATATTTTTTTATATAACTTATAAGTTTATATTAACGAGTCGTTTACTATTACATGTATACGTAATACGTTACTAGTTTCGAGATACTAGGTAACGGAACAAGAAATAAGGTCTTACAAAGATCAAGATTTAAAATACCGTACTATTACGTAGGTTTTAAATAATAGTATAATATAATATATAATAAATAATTATTAATTTTATAAACTATTTACTTAAAGGTCGGAGAAAAGGTTTTAAGTGGTCGTTATACGGTTTTACTAAGTAACGTATAACTTAATATAATATTAAACTCTTATAAAAAAAGTTTACTTATAATATTTACGGTTAAAATAAATATTATTATTTACTTTTCAA
The DNA here is from genome assembly GCF_000961545.1 of Sporothrix schenckii 1099-18. Classification (NCBI taxonomy): domain Eukaryota; kingdom Fungi; phylum Ascomycota; class Sordariomycetes; order Ophiostomatales; family Ophiostomataceae; genus Sporothrix; species Sporothrix schenckii. The sequence continues at coordinate 7,235 of NW_015971141.1, forward strand.
ATTTATTTTAAAAATATTTAAATCGTTAACGTTTTTTAAAATCTTTAACGTTAATATATATATTAATTTTATTACTTTTTAAACGGTTTATTTATATAGTTATAAACGACGACGATTTAATTATAAAATTTTAAAAATTTATACGGTTTAACTTTAAATATTATTTTTAATTTTAAAATTTAAAATTTTTTATCTTTTATAAAAGAATAAATACTTAAAGTTAAAATAAAGTAACCGTAAGTATAACTTAATAAAAAAAAAGAAAAAATAAAGTTAACGTTTACGTATAAAAGACTCGTAAAGTTTCGTAAACGTAAACGAGTAACTCGACTCGACCCAATAAAAGACAAGTTTATCGTTTTTTTTCTTTTAACTATTATAAAAAAATATCCGTAAATTTTTTTTTAAAATTATTATAAATAATTATAAAATAAGTCTTTATAATAAATTAATTAATAAAAAGTACTAGTTTTAAAAGTAAAAGTAAGTGTATATTATAATAAAGACTAATTTTTACCTTTTTCTTTTTTATAAGAAAAAAAGAGTCTTATTATTTAAAAAGAATAGTTTTTCGTAAATGTAACGTTAACGTACGGTTAAGGACTAGTTATATCGTGGTTTATTATATAAACCTAGTTACTTAATTCGTAGTCTTCGGCCTCGAATCGATTATAATACTACGGGGTCAAAAAAAAGACTTAAAACGATTAAGACCGATAAAAACGTAACCGTATTTAACTAATTGTAAAAGAATAGGTGTCTAGGGTTAAAATAAAGTAACCGTAGGTATAACTTAGTAAAGGAAAAGAATATAAAAGATAAGAATTTAAGTATACTTAAGTTCTTAAGACTTTCGTTTAAACGACCATTCTACGATACGTAACCGCCTATAAAAGGATTCTTATATATTCCTTTTAAGTGGAGAAGTTTACAGAGTTTTTATAAAGTTTTTTTAATTCCGTCACTCGTCGCTTTAATACACGTCGGTAATAATAAAACTTATTAGAATCTTTCTTTTCGTTTTATATACGATTAGAACTTTAATTAAGTTTTTAACCTTCCTCGGTTACTTAAGTAAGTTTAATAGACGATTACTTACTAAATCTCTTTCTCTTTACATTATCCCTCCTTTTTAATAATATCGTCTCGATATTTAAAAAAGGTTTAGGTTTTATTTACCTTTAAGTTTACGACGGGACTAAAACTAAAAGTTTATATATTTATATTAAAGTAGTAGTATAGTTTACGTATTAAAGTTATCGTATAGTAGTTATAAGGTTTTACGTAAAGAAAACCTTAATAAAGAAAAACTCTATTTAATATAACGGTAGTGTACGGTTATAACGTGTTTATTAACGGAGTTTAACTATTTAAAGTCTTTTTTTAATTTAAAGACTTAATATTACGTCCCGTTTTTATAGTTAATAATTTTAAATTTATATATAGTAATTATTAATTATTTTATAATTAGTCGGTGTATAATAGTTTTTTTTATAAAACGACGACGGTTTATACGATATTAACTAGGATTTAATTTTTTAATTAAAACGTTTTTATTTAATTAATTAGTCGTTAAATTTATAAGTTATTCGTTAACGACTTATAAGTTATTATACCGTTAAATACGATCGTCGTTTATAAATTAAGTTAATTTTAACTAAACTATAAAAATAAAGAAGTAGTTTTTTTAAAAGACTTTTAAAAGTATACGTACCTTTCCTTTTATAATCGACGACCCGACGACTTAAAGTCGTAAATAAATCGTAGTTAATATAAAGGATTTATTTTAAATATATTAAATACGGTAATATTTAAAAGTAACTATAAGGTTAAATAAAAGTAAGGTTAAAGAACGATAAAGGTTAAACGAAGGTTTTACGACCGGTTAAACGATAAGTATAAATACTCTTCGTACCCTTTTACTTTACCTTCGTTAACTCTCTTTTTTATACACTACGTATTAATAATTCGACGTCGGTGTAACGTTTTTTTAACCTCGTTAAACTATAATAATACTACTTTCGTCGTCTTTTATTCGTTAATAATACTTATATTCGTCGTAATTATAATCTTAAGTGTCTTTTTTATTAACGGGGAGTTTAATAAAGAAAAAGTAACCGTCGTCGTCGTTTTTAATAAGGTTACGGGTTAATAGTTAAAGTCCGACCGTAATAATAAAAGTATAAGTATTAAAAATAGTCTTTAAGTCGGTAATAAGTTAACGAAAGGTAAACGTCGTATCTTCGTTACGTAACTCGGTCCGGTTAAAATATTATAATTAAATACTTATATATACGAGTTATTAAAAAGAAGATTTACGTTAAGTGTTCGGTAAAGGGTAAAAGTTACTACCCCGTAAGTCTTAAACCCGTCTTCGATTATTTATTATTATACTAACCTTTTTTTATTAAATTTTAAACGACTTATACGGACTATATTAATTCGTATAAAACTTTTAATAAAATTTATAAACGAAGTATAATATATATAAAAATTAAAACGGGACTATTATTAATAAAGTTAAAACGAAAAAACTTACTTTATTTTATATTAAAATTTTATTAACGTCGAATACGTTTTAGTATATTACCGACGTTTCGTCGGTTTTTACTCTTAAAGTAAAAAATAAAGTTATTTATAAAACGGTCGAGTCTACCGTTTCCGACGTCGTAACGAATAATAAACTACTACGTTTATAATACCTTTTTACGTTATCGTTAACTAGTCTTAACCTATTCTTCGACGAGTATAAGTCGGAGATTAAAAACCTTTTTAAATAAACTTACTTTATTAATAAGTTTACTTTTACTTAAAAGTAAACCGACGTAAAAAAAGTTATTACTTACTTTATAAGTTTCGTCTCTTTATTTTTTATCGGTCTACGACTCGTTTTTAATTATATATAAAAGAATAACGGTATTTCGTACGATAATATACGGTAGTTTATATAAAAGTTTATAAATAGTACTTTTAATGTTTACGACGTTACGAAGACGGTTAAGTAACTAGTCGTAATATATAATTATATTAAAACTAGTTTTACGTTTACTTTATAATTCCCCGTTCCTTTTATTTTTAACGGTAAAAAAACCCGGACCGTTTAGTTTAATTAAACTACGTTATTCCGTTATAAGTCTTAAGTTTATAAGAGATTTAACTAGTGTTAAATAAACGATTAATAAAAGAGTTTTAAGTGTTTAAAGTTTAAGTTTTTAAAAAAGACTAAAGTATTATTTAATAACGGTAATAAATTAACGATAAATAATCGATTAAAGTAAACCGTAAAGTTTAATTATAATATATTTACGATAATTTTATTATTTATTTCGAAGATTTTACTTATAATTTAAATTATAGTCGTTTCGTTATTAATTATCCGTCGTTATATAATCTTGTTACTTTTTATATTTATATATAACTTTTTTAAAGTAACGAAAAAGAATAACTTTTATATTTTTAAGATTTTACGTAAGTTTTTACGTATTATACTTAACGGACTAATCTTTTTATTTTATAAAGTATTCGATCGTAAATCGATCGTTTTTATAAGTAACGATATCCTTTACTTTTTATTCCTTTTATTCTTTAATAAGTTTAAATAATAGTATTAAAGACTAATAAACGACTTTACTACGATTCGATTACGGTTTTATAAGTAAAACTAAGAATACGTCGTAAAGACGTACGTACTTTATAAGTAATTAAAGTTTATACGTTTAAGTTTCGATCCTTTTTATAACCTCAACTTTAATAAACGTAAAACCGATCTTACGACCGGTAACGAATAGGAAATTCTTCGTCGATAAGTTTATAACGTCGTTTATAATATACTTTTAATACTTACGGTGTTTATTATAATATTTTTATTAAGTAACGATTTATTAATCCTAATACCTTTTTATTCCTTAACGAGTAACGTTTAATCACCGTAACCTCTCCGTAACTCCGGCGACTTTTACGTTATTACCCTTAACTTTAACCTATTTAAGTATACGTGGGTAAAACTTATATAGTGTAACGAAAGGAAAGGTTTTAATAATAGTGTATTAATGATTATTATACGAAAAGACGACGTTTAATAAAATATACGATTAATTTTAAGGGTTTTTTAAATAGTAATTATATAAGAACTTTTTTAATAACTAGTAGTTAATACGTTTCGTTTAATTATTCGTTTACGGGTAATAAACGGTAAATAAACGTAAAACCGTACCTTTAAGTTTATTTAATTCTCGTTAAAATTAACTTATAATTAAACAGTCTTTATTTAATACTATCCTTTAAAGTGTGTTAAATTTCGTCTTTATATACTCGTAGATTAATCGTGTAAGTTTTAATATATTAATAGTCTTTTATATTATAATATAAATTACTAACTGAATATAACGGTTAATAATAATTAAAATTAAGTCGTATATAATACCGTTTAAACGAACGTTTAACGGTAAACTTAAAATAAAATTTATACTTAATTTTTAAAAAAGTACTTTAAGTACGGTAATAAAACTAGTTTATTATACGGTTTATAACGTAAGACTTATATACTTTAATACGTCGGGTAACTTACGACGTATTAACGAACGTCCTTAATTAAATTAATTTAATAAAACTTACGTATAAATAGTTTTATTATATTACTATAATTAAAGTAATTAACACGTTTATTATCGTAATATAAGACTATTAAAACGTATCGTAGTTCGTTATTCTTAAAGACGACGATCCGTCCCCGAAAAAGAAGTATTCCGTTACTATTAATATTATACCCCCTTTTTATTCCGGATTAATAAATACTATCCGTTTATAACGTAATTTTCGTATCGTAACGTTATAAGTACGTTAAATACTCTTTAAATAAAACTAAAGTCTCTTTACGTATTACCGTTTTATTAAATAATACTCTCTTTACTATCGGATTAAAGGATATAAAATAGTCTTTAATTCGGTCGTTTTTAATAATAAACGTTATAAAAGACGGTAACGTTACCGACTATTTAATACTGTCTCGTCGAATAAGTTACTTTTTAAACTTAATCAAAGAGTAGGTTTTAATAGTAGTTATACGGGTATATAGTATTTAATTTAAGTAAAGATAATTAAAATCGTATATAATCGTAAAAGTACGACCGAGTCGTTTACGAGTAATAAACTACTTAATTACTTAAATTGTAATAATTAATTATAATTAAGAAATCTCGTAAAAACCTTCCCTTTTTCCGGAGTTACGATCTCTTTTAATCGGGTCGGTGTTAACGAACGATAAGATTTTACGTAGTAACGGAAGGACGTTTTAAAAAGACATATCTTTTATTATATAGTCCGATTATTACGAAATCGTATCGACGGTATTAGTTATATTAAAACGATATTAAATATTAATATTATACGGGGTAAACCGTAAAATATAACGGGTAAGTCGGTCTTTAAGGTCCTTCGTCGGAACGTTAACGACACTTTTAAAAACTTAATAGTCCGTAAAGACTAAAATTTTATCTGGTACGTTATTTAAAAAGTGCTATTAATATTTAAAACTTTTAATAATTATTAAAAACTCTTATTAACCGGTACTTTAACACGTCTTACGATTTAAAAACTTTCAGGAATAATACGTTACTAAATACTAAGTTAATAACCGTTAAAGTATAATTAATTAAGAATTTTAACGACTACTTTCTTTAAAATATTCGTTTCTACTCTCGTCGGTAATTATACGTTAAAGTGTCGTAAAATAGAGACTTTTTAAAATATTTATTTAAAAGATTCGAGTACGGTTGTTTTTATAAAGGTTTATTTAAAAAAAACGTCCGTAATAGTTTTTATTAAGTCTGTTAATAAACGAATAATATACGAATAACCGACGATAAATCTTTTATAAAAGTTAATAAAACTTAAAAAAGATTATATATCTTTAATATTTTTTAATATAAGTTAATCGGTTATAAATTAAATACGGGTAAAGTTTATATTAATTTTATATTTTTTTACTGTAAACCCGAAAAAAGTAACCTTTTTTTAAAAAAAAACGTATTTTAACCGTTTAATATATAATTTATTTTCTTTAAGTCGTTCGAAAACTTACCGGAAATAAATCGTATACTTCGACGGTACGAAAGTAAATTAAAATACTATTTATATAAACGACGTAATAAGTATCGATTAAACTTATAAACGTACGTTATATATATAATTAAAACGTCGTAAAAGTATTAGTTAACTTAAAAAGTATTACTACGTACCAGGGTTGTAATTTAGTATACTAAAATTAGTATAACCTTATACTAAAATTAATTTTAATTAATTTTAGTATACTAAAATTAATTTTCATTTTTAGATACTAAAATTAGTATATTAAAATTAGTACCGATTAAAATTAAAATTAATTTTAGTATACTTAATTTAATACCGATTAAAATTAAAATTAATTTTAGTATATTAAAATTAGTATATAAAATCGGTATTAAAATTAATTTTAATAAAATTAATTTTAGTAAATTAATATTAGTATCGAGATATTAAAGAATAATATTTAATATTAATTGTAATATATTAATTGTAATATTTGTTAATATTAATATTATATTAATATATTAT
>NW_015971142.1:0-22177 GCF_000961545.1 Sporothrix schenckii 1099-18
AAAAAAATCGAAATTAATTTTAGTATACTAAAATTAGTACGTACTAATACTAAAAACTATATACTAAAATTACAACCCTGGTTGTATGTTACAAGGATTAGATTCCAATCTTCGTTCCTCGAAGAGAGAGCGAAAAGAGGATTATTATATTCTATGGTAGGTCAAAGGTTTAGTCATCGTACGTCATAGACTATAACGCTGGCTTATAGCGCCTATGCGCTATAAGAGGTCGAGGGTACGCCACGAAGGTCGAGGGTACGCCACGTTTAATAGGTGAAAAAGGGTAAAAAACACCTAACGGTACTATAAATAATGTTATAGTCTTATAAACAGTACCGTTTCATAAAGAAAATTCAGGGCTTCTTATAATATTTATACGAAGTATTAAAAAAACTTAAACGATTTTAATTATATATTAATTTATATAAGTATAAATTCTTTATAAATAAAGTAAATTTTTCAAAATTTATCCTTATACGTTATAAAATTAAAATAAATCCGGAACAAATAATAATTATTATAAAGTAGTTAAATTCGAAGTTTTACCGTAATATATAAGTATTTTAAGGTTTTATAACTTTTATAAACGATTTATCCTTATATATTCGTAAATTATAACCTTATTTAATGATTTATTAAAGAGTATATAAAATAAAATAAAATCGGGAATAATTATACTCTTAACTCGTAAACGAAAACTTTTAATAAGTTTAAAGTATATTTTAAATAAACGTTATTATTAAAATACTTTAACTTTAAATTATAAACCCGACTCGAAATAAATACGTTAAAAAAGAGTGGTTTCGAAGTATTATTTTAATTAAACCAGTAAAGTAAATATTATTTAAATATTTTTTAATTAAAAAATAAAAAGGTTAAAATTAAATTATAATACTTTTAATTAAAAAAATAATAGTAATTATAAAGAGTTTTAAATATTGACGTTAATATTTAAATAAAAGTCGTTAAAAAGTTAAGGTTTTATTAGATTGTATTAACTTATAAACGTTTATAAACTAGTAAAAACTAAATAACCGATAAATTAAATAATATATATTTTTAATATTATTTAATTTTAAAATTAAATATTAAATAAAAAAACGAAACCTTATAAACGTATCGTTATATCGTTTAAAGTTTAAACTATAAGTTTAACGACGAAGATTATAATTATAAGGACTTATTATTTATATTATAATAAAAGTTAATAATAATATAATAAGTATTAATTTTATAATAAAAACACTTTAAAGTTTAAAACTAAAACTTAAAAAAAAGTCGTATTTTTATGAAGAAAGTTAAACGAAAAGTCTTTATAAATTTAATAGATTTAAGTTTACCTTTAAAAAAGTTAAATTTAAACGAGTAATTCGAAAGTCTCGTTAATAACTTATAACTTTTAATTAAAACCACTTATAATATAATATATTTTAAAAACCTTAGTATAATCCGTAACTATATAAAAAAATGTTACGTTAATAAACTTATTTACCCCGTTACGAGATTTATTATTATCCTTATAAATTAATAATTCATTTTATTTAATAAAACGAAGTATTATATTAACGGGTAAGTTATAAAATACTCGGTAAAGATTAAATAAAAACGAATTATTAAAGTACCGTTACCGTATTTATATTTCGGTAAAAAGCTCGGTACGTTAAAAGATATTTAACCGATATTATAATAAACCTTTTATAAGTTACTTTAAAAAAGTTAAAATAAAAGAAATAATAAAAAGGAAATTTTATTAGTTAAGTATAATTAAAAATATTTATAAGTTTATCGACTTTTACCTGATTTATTAACGAATCATTACGAGAAAATATAAATTATATAAAAAGTTATAATCTTTACTAATTCCGTAAAAACCTTAATAAAAGACCTTAATAAACTTTATTATAAGATTAATTATCTTTTTTTTATAAAAAAGAACTTATTAATAATATTTTAATAATAGTCATATACGAAAATATATCGTTTTCTTTTAATATTAATTATTATTACGTTCGAAGGATTAATACGAATAATATACGTTAAAATTAAAAACCGGTATGAGATATTTAAAAGAATTATTTTAAATAAAAAAAGTATATTTATTAATTAATTTTAGTTTAAAATATATATAATACTATTAATTCGTTAAAGACTAACGTTATTAACGTAATTATTAAAGTTACACTTTTTAATATTTTATATAAATAAAATTTAAATATATATATTAACGTTAAAAACGACGTTTATAAAAAAAGGTATTAATTATTATAAATAAAAATCGAAAAAATTTATACTTTTAAAAAAAAGTAAAAAATTATTAAAAAAACGTTTAAAAACGTATAAAAAATATTATAATAGAACGTATTAATTAAAAACTTTTAAAATAAAAAATCTCGGTTTATTATTAACGTAAAATTTTAAGTTATAAATAATTAAAAAAATAACACCGAAATTCGTTAAACCTTTTAAAGTTATTAAAGTAATTAATTTATAAGTATATAAATTAACGTTATTATAAATATATAATCGTATTTATAATATATTCTTAGTTTTTTATTAAAATTTTAAAAGTCTTAAAAAAATCCAGTAAAAAAAAATCCCGTTATTCGTACTTAAAAAAAAACCCGAAGGAATAAAAGGTAGAAGTAGTTAAAAATAAAATAAAGTGTAATAAAAAGGTTTATTACTTAATAAAATAAATAAAATAGTCCGTAAAGTATAACTAATAAGTATTAAAAAAAAAGATAAAATATACTTAAAAGGTTATTTAAAACTACGAAAAAAAAAAATTATCGGTTTATAAAAATAAAAAAATTATTAAAATTTTTATTTAATTTTTAAATAACGACTTTACGGTAAAACGTAAATATAATATATTAAAAACGTTTATTTAATTTAAATAACGATTATACGGTAAAACGTAAACGTTATACGTTAAAAGTATTTATTTAATTAAAAAACTATAAAAATCGACTTAATACGTTAATAAGTTAACGTTATATTTATAACGTTTAACTTATAAAAAAACCCGTTATTAATACTTAATATAACTTAACGGTAATAAATACGTAAAGTATAAAAAAAACACTAAAAAAAAGGGTCGAAACGTTACTTATAACGTTTTATATAAATAAACGAAAGACCTTACTTAGTTACGTTTCGACCGATTAAGTCGAAAAAGATATAATAATCTTTTAACCACTTTTAATATAAAGAATCTTTAAAACCGAGTCGTAAATAAAATCATTCGAGATTCGAACCGTCGTTATTAATAATAAAAAGTATATAGTTATAGACGACCTACGACTTTATTACAACTCTTTTATAAACGGTCCGACTCGTTACTTTATTAAAATCCGTTATTAACCGGTAAATCTTTTTATAAACCCGAATAAATACTATTAACCGGTATATAAATTTATTAATAATATATAATAAAGTTAAAAAGGTTTCTTCGTTTAATTTTAACGAAAAGTCGATTACTTTAATAATAATATAAAGAACGGTACGAACGTTTTTTATAATTAACGTAAAACCATTTTATAAAAGTAATAACGAACTTTGTATCGTTAATATCTCGTCGTTACTTTACGTACGTAATGTAAAGTTTAATGAACGTTAATACTTTTAAAATTATTGATAACGTTAAAAATATAAATAACGTATATATATACTTAAAGGTTAGTAATAAATTTCGGTTCGAAGTCGTCGTTATTTTAAATATTAAACGACTCGTTATTAAGTCCGTTATTTATCGTATTATTATTACTATTTAAATATATATTATTAAAAACGTTATAATTAAACGTGTTACGAACGAAACGTTTAAAAGTTGTAAACGTAGGTTATACTATAAAAAAAATAAGAGTAATATCGTTAATAATACGTTACCAATTCGTAAAAGTAACGAAAGTAATAATAAATTAAAACGAAACGGGTTTAATAAACTTACAACTACGTTATAAATAGTAAAATTATTAATTAATTAAGAACGATTTAAGTTTAAAAGACCCGTAATTAAAAAACGAAAAGTAAGTATAATAGTTTAAAAGAATAAAATAAAAGGAATTATAAACGAGTTAAGTAATAAGTTAAAAGAAAACGGTTAAAGACGAGATTCTTTTATAAACGATAAAGTTATTTATTAAATAACTTTTAACGAATCGAGTTAAAGTTAAAAGGACTTAACGATTAATAAACGACTTATAAACGAATTATTACTGATACGTTAAACGGTAATATGAGTATAAACGTATTCTTTAATCTTTAACACTATAAGTTAACTAGTATAAAAAAAAGTAAGTAAATAACGAAACGAGTTAACGGTATACCGAATAAACGTATAGTTTAATACGTTTATAAAACGTTAAATAATTAAACTTAAGTTACTTATATCGTTATACGAAGTAAAAAGAAATAACGGGGGAAAATTACGAAATTCTTATTATAATATCGTTTAAGAACTTATTTTCGTTACGTTTATAACGTTTAAATATATCGAAAAGTATATTAAAAAAATAGTTTAATTAAAAACGACTTTTAAATAAATAAGATAGAAAATATAAGTAAAAAGAAAAAGGTTATTAAAAAAATTCGACTAATAATTTACGAGTAAAAAACAACCGACTTATTTGAAAAACGTTAAAAAAAAGAAAAAAAAGTAAGTTACGATTCTTTTAATAAATAAAAAATAATTTATTAAAAAAACGTTCGTTAAATATAAAAGTAAGTAAAAAGTAAAAAAAAGTAAAAGTAAGTTATAATAAAAACGATAAAAATAAATAACGTTTATAAAAAAAGTAATATTTATAAATAAACGTTTTAAATAAAAATAATCCGTAAACGTTCGTCGTTACTTATTTATTACGTAACTACGTATATATTTTACGAAAACGATAACGTTAAATAAAATTTATATTTTAATTAAAAACGAGGATATTTATTTAAATATTAATATTTAACGATAAATAATTTAAATACGTTTAACACTTTTAAGTCTCGTATTATATTAATAATTAACGGACGGAACTATTATATAATATAAAAGATTATAAAGTAACTCGTATACGAAATAACGGACTATCGTACTTAACTAATAAATTAATTATAACTTTCGACACTCTTTACCAGTAAAAGTAAAAAGAATAAAAAAAGTCGTAAAAAGAACTAAAGTCTAGTTTACTAAAAAGGGAGAATAATTATTATAATCGATTCGAGACTAAAGGTTACGAATTAAGTAACTAAACTTATATAATAAACCACGGTATAGTTAGTTCCTAACCACACGTTAACGTCACACCTACGAAAAACCATTCTTTTTAAATAATAAGACTCCCTTCTTCCTTCTAGGAAGAAGGGGTAAGGATTAGTCTCTGTTATAATACACACCTACCTTCGCCCTCGAAACCAGTACTTTTCATTAACTAATATATCGTGAAGACCTATCCCACAACCACTTATAACAGTCTACGCGTGATAGTATTATTACCGGGGTTAATAAGGACGTTTAATTATATAAATACTTTTAATTTTAAAAATAAATACGTTATATAATATACCTGAAATATTATTTTTATTATAACCGAATTTTTATCAAGTAAAAAAAAGTATTTAGTATATTAAAATACTAAAGCTAATTTATCAAATACTAATACTAGAATACTAATATTAAAAATATAAATATTAGTTTAATATTTGAAAAATCTATAATAATACTAAAATACTAATACTAACATCCTAATTCCCAACTCTGTTCGATAGTACCACTTTTTAGTAACTAATCTATCGTGAAGACCTATTATACAAATACTTATAATATATATATATATATATTTATTTTAACTCTCGTTACTTAATATATCGAAGTTAGTGACGTTTATTAATAGGTTTAATAAGTGGTGATTAACGCCACCAAGGAGCAGACAACAGCGTTCCGTCCGGATCCAGTACCTGGTACTACATTAACAAAACGCTACTTCATAGACAAAGCTACGGCAACCAAAGTGACGCAAGAGCGGCACAGGTGGGTGAGCATATGAGTGGAGGAGGGTGGGCTGGCAAAGACTGGAGACTGGAACATGGAGGAAGAGAGCACCGGTCAGCGGTGACATCTACCGTCCACGAGAGGCGAGTATTGGTGAGGAGCCCTCTATGTTCCTCTACCTAATATTACTTGCGTTTTCCTTGAAGTTGTTTGTTTTATTCCAGAATTGGTGCCGACGTACCGAGGATCGGTAGTTTACTGCTCACTTGTTTTACGCGTGTTAGTCCTTTGACCTCTCAAAGGTTATAAATAACCACGTTAGGGTGTAATATAAATATATAAAGACTTACTATTTAAGTTGAGAATAGATTATAACCGTTATTACGCCTTCATTAAGTACGACAAGTAAACATTTTTATATTATATTATAAGCCTGTAACTTCCATAACCGCTTTTGAAGAGATATTGTTCTCGCACCCCTTAGAACCACAGCCACCGCGCCACGAAATATCACGGACAATTTTTGTAGCTCATGTATGTATACATCACCAAGAAGACAACGGGCATCATAAGAGGGTAAGCCCTGTATCGTATGTGACTCACTTTTAACCGGAGCCAGTTGTCGCCAACTACTGCCGTCGTATTGTCCATCCTGGATGCCTAAATTGAAAACGCAACCGAGCTGATGCAAGCTCCCAAGCTGATCCAGGTCCTGGAGTGACGTTAAGTATTTTCTCCCATACTTCTCCGTAAGGACGGAAAAGTACAATAGCTCCTCATATACACGCCGACGCATAAGCTCGAGGACAAGGATATCCATATCCTCTCTCCAGACGGCCCCGCCAAAGGTACTCCCAAGACCCGATACCCGGAGTAGGGATCTAAAACCCCTCCGGTATTTGCCAGACGTCTGCATGAAACCATGTAAAAAGTCCCTGCGGGGGAGGGTATATGCACTGGGGCCTCGAGTTGCACTGGCGGGTTGAAAAGTACGCCACAATAGGCCTGGTACGGGATATTGCGATGGTATTGTAGTCGAGAGATCAGGCGGCACCCACCAAGGATCACCAGTCACGGGATGGGCCATGAGCTTGAAAACCTGTAAGCAATCCCTTGGAACTCGCGTTTTCGTCAAAGGGCAGCACCGGCTTGGACTAGCAAGGATCTGGGCTGTTCGGTATGTGTTAGTGAGTACAGGTGTGATGAACTCAACGACTGCAAATCTCAACAAGTGCAAAATACACCACCTACCAAATGCGTTACTAGCCAGTTTTCGCTGAAACTTGGTTGAATTGACCCGAGCCTTTTTTGGCAGTGTCCATCTTGTACGGGCAGAAACGAAGGACTTGTTTGCTAGAGGTGATACTGGAAGGTCACCATTTATATTGGCCTTCTGATCCCCAGACCGTGACTCTACACAGGGAACAGATGCGTAAGCACGCTTGGGACCTTGCCCTAGCAGATTAAATAGTTGCCATGCACAAGCAGTGCGGACATTGCCTCGAGATTTACCGTTCCTGGGTGTGGTATGTCGGAGCGCCAGCCTTATAGCCATGATGTTGGCCAGATGTATCGTATCATAGAATCCGTTTAGCAGAACTGAATGCCATCGTCAGGCTCTCGTAGTCGTCGTATTGTAGTAGCTGAAAAGAGCTCTGATGTCGAGTTGTGAGTGGTTGAGCGGCCTCTGTCATGCTGTATGCAACAAAGCGATGTATATGCCCCACTTTTACAGGGTTCCGGCGATGCGATAGAAAGAGGCTACGTGTTGGGGTTTATTTGCAGGGTTACTCACACGTCACCACCAAACAATGAATTGCTCGACAATAACAAGGCGCATATTTCAGGGGCCCGTCCCCATCCAGCATCGCCTGCTGGCATGGTCGGCACGAACGGCACGTTTCTCGAAGCTCTCACCGTGTGCATCACCAGCTGCATCACTGCCGATGCCTTATATCACAGAGGTTACGGTATGTCCCTTGTGGGTATTGAGGTGGTGACTTAATGGCATATGTGTGAGGCGAACTGACATAATAGGCTGGTGGCTGGCGAACATGTCAGTTCCATTATATACGTGGATTCTAGGTGATTTAATTTACTACAACTGACTAAAATAAAACTTACTGAAATAGCGGACATATTTTCCAAGCTACTACAGGAACGGATCGTATGCTTGAACGGTGCCATTGATGATACGGTCTCGGCTGCTGTTGTGGCACAGCTTTTATGGCTCGAATCAGATGCCCCCGAGAAACCGATCACAATGTACATCAACTCGCCAGGTGGTGAAGTTAGCTCTGGTCTCGCTATATATGATACTATGTCTTATATCAAATCACCTGTATCAACGGTGTGCGTCGGGGCTGCTGCATCCATGGCAGCAATTCTTCTTATCGGAGGCGAGGCCGGCAAGCGTTTTGCGCTTCCACACAGTTCGATAATGGTACACCAGCCACTAGGGGGAACTCGGGGACAAGCTGCAGACATTTTGATATACGCGAACCAGATACAGCGGCTGCGCGGGCAGGTGAACAAAATAGTCCAGAGCCATATAAACAAGTCATTTGGGCACATGAAATACAGCATCGAGGAAATCAACGACATGATGGAGCGAGATAGATACTTGACCGCTGAAGAGTCAAAAGAGCATGGCATCATAGACGAGATCTTGGTCAAGCGGCCGCTTGACGGCGATAAGACATCAGATGCGACTTAAATAGCACTTTCACGTAATCAATTTTGTTAAATTAGGCGTGTCGTCGACTTGACCGGCAAAAAAAACGTCAGCTTCATTTGTGGCACCGGAGGACTAGATAATCCCGCTTGGCGGTGTTGACAGTATGATTTTCATAAGTTTTGTTCACTTTTGGTTCGCCAATCAAGGCAGGCTTAGTTGTTTAGAGTGATGTTCGGAGATACACCAGTGTCCCCGGACGAAAGCGTGGTGCTAAATAAGAAGCTAGACAAAAAAATGATAATATGGACCTGGTGAGGTAGGTACAACTGGCACAAGCTGAAAAAGGAACCGAACGAGACAAGCATGTCCTCGCACACACAGTCAGATTAACATCTCATTCGGAGCTGGGCACTTTAAAAGGCCGGGGTTGTCCTGTATTCGCAACTGCTTCTCAAGACTAACACACAAAGGATCTGAAAAGAGACGGTGGTATGCGAAGTTGACTATTTCTCCTGTTTATTATTTTACGTCAAATACGCCAAGGAAACTTCACGACTTCATTCCGCATTTCCAGCAACATTTTAGTCGTCTTTCGGCGTGATGCTCTCTACTGGCCTTCTCAACGCAAGCCGGGCTGCTACGCAGCAGACCGGCACATCATGGGCCACCACGGCATTGAAGTATGTCTCCCTTTCACGCTCCAAACTGCCTGCTCTCATATACCGCTTCAGAGGGCGTATGGATGACGTGTGCCCCGCTTGTCTCTTATGTGAGGTCTAATATTAGTTTTGGACAGGCAACGTCGTTTCCTGTCGCAAACGATTCCTGCCCTAGCTGAGAACATCCAGAAGCTCAATAGAGTGTCCTCGTTTATCACCCAGCCGAAATCCCAAGGTGCATCCCAGGCCATGCTTTACGGCGTTGGTTTGACTGAAGAGGACATGAACAAGGCCCAAGTTGGCATCTCGTCCGTCTGGTACGAGGGAAACCCATGCAACATGCACCTCATGGACCTGTCGAATGTTGTCAAAAAGTCGGTTGCGAATTCCGGCCTTGTCCCTCTAAGGTTCAATACCATTGGTGTATCCGATGGCATTAGCATGGGCACGACAGGAATGCGCTATTCCCTGCAGAGTCGTGAGATTATCGCCGACAGTATTGAGACTGTCATGAACGGCCAGTGGTACGACGCGAATATCTCTCTCCCGGGATGTGACAAGAACATGCCGGGCGTCCTTATCGCCATGGGACGTGTGAACCGTCCGAGTATTATGGTGTATGGTGGTACTATCAAACCTGGTTGTGGCAAAGGTGGCCAGTCCCTTGACATCGTCAGCGCTTTCCAGGCCTATGGACAATATATCTCTGGCTCTATCAGCGAGGAGGAGCGCTTCGATATTATTCGCAATGCTTGCCCTGGTGGAGGGGCGTGTGGCGGCATGTACACGGCCAACACCATGGCTAGCGCCATCGAGACTCTAGGTATGACGCTGCCGGGAAGTAGCAGCTACCCTGCTGAGCATCCGATGAAGGTCGCCGAATGTGAATCTATTGGCGACGCGATCCGTAACCTCTTGAAGGAGGACATTCGACCCCGCGATATCATGACTCGGCAGGCGTTTGAGGACGCCATGGTCCTTGTTACAATTCTCGGCGGTAGCACGAACGCCGTTCTGCACCTGATCGCAATCGCCGACTCCGTGGGAATTAAGCTCACTATTGACGATTTCCAGGCAGTCTCGGATCGTACCCCCTTCCTAGCGGACCTCAAGCCGTCCGGAAAATATGTCTTCGAAGACTTGTTTAACATTGGTGGAACACCTGCTCTTCTCAAATTTCTTGTCAAGGAAGGGATAATTGATGGCAGGGGGATTACAGTAACGGGCAAGACACTGAAGGAGAATATTGCTTCGTTTCCCGACTTCCCTGACGACCAGCCCATCATCCGGCCTTTGAGTAGTCCCATCAAACCAACCGGGCATCTTCAGATTCTTCGTGGTTCGTTGGCGCCGGGAGGGTCGGTCGGTAAGATCACGGGCAAGGAAGGTCTTAGGTTTGAAGGGGCAGCCAAGTGCTATGACGCCGAAGATGATTTTATTGCTGCACTTGAACGGGGTGATATCAAGGTTGGTGAAAAAACTGTTGTTATCATCCGCTACGAGGGCCCAAAAGGTGGACCAGGCATGCCAGAAATGCTCAAACCAAGCTCTGCTATCATGGGCGCGGGACTCGGCAACGATGTTGCATTGCTTACTGATGGTCGCTTTTCGGGCGGTAGCCACGGCTTTTTGATCGGCCACATCGTTCCCGAGGCTATGGAAGGTGGCCCGATTGGCCTCGTTAGGGACGGCGACCGTATTGTGATTGACGCGACCGAAAGAGTTGTTGATCTTGAAGTATCGGAAGAGGAGCTCGAAAAAAAGACGGAAGGAGTGGAAGGCGCCGCCGATGCGGGCAGTTAATGGCACGCTGAGGAAATATGCTGCCTTGGTGAGCAACGCCAGTCTTGGCTGTGTGACCGACAAGTTTTAAAATGGGATTTATGCACCGACATAGTCTTTCGATGCTGTAGTCTATTTGAACGTGCTTCCTTTGCAACTCTAATTAATCGGAGGGGGTTGATATGTGAATACGACCAATGGTGTTTTTGCTGCCTACAAATGAGTATTCCTTAAAGCGAGGCAAGGAAGAATTGTGGGATAGCAAGCTTGGTCATATAAAACGGGAACCAGAACATGACTCCTCGACATTAAGACGCAAGTCTGATTGAAGCGGCGCCCGAGCCCAGTCAGGTATGTAAACAGAGCTTGAAGTCTTACCGATCTTAAAACATCACTAGTCTCTCCTTGGCCGTCTCCAGGCCTGCACAAACGCCTCTTTATCTCCAAGAGTCAGGCCTACTCTCTTATTACGGCCCAGCCGAGCCAACGACTCAGCCACACGATCGAGAACGTGTTTCTCATCCGGTGTTAAGTCGGAATAATTTTTACCAGAGCTACCTCCGCACGAGCTTGCCTCTCCCGCCAATGTGCCCGTCTCATTTAATATGCCTTCTGCGATACGGACGCGGATACAATGAGTTGGCCGGCTGAGAAGCTTCCAGAGGAATGCCACCCAGGCTCCCGGAATAGGCGTCGTGATATCTGGTGGCGTGTAGCGTAGGCTCACGGGGAAAATCCTGACGGTGGGAGGTGTCGTGAGTAAAGAAGGGCTGAATGGCAGCACTCCCTTGCCATTTGTGGTGCTGCACTCTGGGAACACAACTATAATCCGACCAGGGTATGCGTCGAGAAGCGCCCGCACATCTGTCATGCTTTTTCTAGGCTCCATTTCCGCGGCCGCAGAGGTGCTCTGAACGGGGCTAAGAGCGTGTGCTATAGCTTGGAAAAGGGAAACGCGCTTTACTTTGCGTGTGCCAAGATGTGAAACCGTAAATATCGGGTTGAACACTGCAGCGAGATAGAGCGCATCAATGGGCGAGGTAAAGCTAGCGGCAATGACAGAACCAGGGTGTGGCATGCGCGAAACAGGCTGTTGAGAAAGATACCCGCGCTTGACGCCATCAATCTGAAGGTCCACCCACCAAATGCCCGGTATTGCCATCATGGTCCATAACAGAAGCTTTCGTGCTGCTGCTGGCAAAGGTAGATGGTGGAGGAAGCAAAAATAAAGTGCACCATATGTAAGGAACGGGACGAGGCGAAGGAGCACCAAGAGCAACCGGGGAACCGTGGATAGCGTCGTCGATGGTGTCTTGATTGGCATGAAGGGAGACACCCCGGATCCTACACGTACTCAGTGTGAGTATTTGTATGCTCCTTTCGCACTGAGTGCATTGGAGTTGCGATGAGAATTTTTCACGGCTTCAAGAGAGAGTCGAGGTGGGGCGTGTACCTACCCTTGTCGCGAAATTGGGAGTACTTTTCCATGTTTCGAACCCGGAACCAGAGTGCTTAGATTTTTTTGATTTTGTTTTCTGTGCGACAGGGAATATATGTGCAACTGAAGGTTTTGGAAGGAGAGAAAGGCTTGAAATGCACGATGGTCGTGAGACGAACTGTGGTTTGTTGTGACTCTAGAGACTTGTGGGGCACAAGGCTGTGGCAAACTAGTACGACATTTTGCGAATAACAACGTAATGAGACTAATGCGTAATATATCGTATGGAGTAATAAAGGATGTTAGGAGTAATTACTGTGTACTACGCCTTCTGTAGTATGGTTCTCCTACAGACCACTTATCTGGCCAACTTGTTAAAAAGTGGAGACTTTACGTGGTTTGTTTATGGTTTGTTTACACAAAACACACAGAACGCAAGACCGCCACGTGACCTTGTCGCAATTGTAAACAAAGCGTTTTCTGTTATCTGGAATCCAAGTCGTGTTGCTTTATTCTCTCGTGACTGTCCTTTTTTGTTTGTTTCCGTTTTACTTTGTCCTGGGACTACGTTTAACAACACATCACAATTTGGCTTTAGATTCCTCACAGCTGTGATTCGACCTCCTGTTTACGACATTGAGCATATTCACTTCGGGGAGCCCCTTAGTAATTAATCGAGGGAAAGCAACAACCCTTGATTTGCTGGATTCAAAACTTCATCGCCCCCTTCTTCGACTAGCTATCATCACATAAGGACCAGCGATACGTTACTCGACTATGGATGAACATGAAAATACGGTATGTTGCATCTTGTGGCTTTCAGTGTATATTCCTTTGCGTTTCATCTAACATTACAAGGCGTATCGGCGCTCGAAGATTCCTCACCCTAGAGGGGCATTGACCTCATCTTTGCAGGAATTGACGGATTCGGGGCACAATTCTCAGTCTCACTCTCCAACACCAAGGGCAGTCTCCACAACTAGCTTGAAGCGGCCGGGTTCAAACCTCAGTAAGCTTGAATAGAGCCCTGTTTTTCTTATATAACGGAGTTTGGGAGATGGGGATGTACTTACTGCCCGATATACTGGTGACTAATTCTTCATCATTAGAAACTGGGCCAGAGACGAAACGGCAAACACTAGCCCAAAGAGCCGGAGAATATAATGTGAGGTGTGCTCTATCTGCTCCATCTACTACGGCATCAAGTAGCACCATCAAGCCTACCTCGATTGCTGCATTGACGACTAAGGTGCGTTGTTTCCTAGCCTGCCACTATTTATTGTTTGCTGTGCTACGTTGTTTGTTAACTCTTAAGAATGACAGGGTCATCAAAGCGCAGTCATACCCAAGCCTACATCCTCCCTCATGTCCTCGAGCAGCTCGACTTTGAAATTTCCAACAAGGCATTTGCCATCTGGCCGCAGTTACTTGCAAAGCCTTGGCGTCGGGAGGGGCTGCATTCCTGCTAAGCGGCCTGCAACTTCTACGGATCAATGTGAGGTTGATGCCCAAGACGAAATGCAAACGACGCGAGCCATACATCACAATGGTAAAGTAATATCACTTGAACTGTACAATTTCCGTCCATACGCAGCACGATTGGCTTTTCAGCGCCAATCCCCCTATGGAAAGACTGGAGCGGCTTAAAGTCAAGTGATTTTAGTCTCGAGAACTGAGCGGGATTGTTGTATCTTTACAACCGCACAAGAGGATAAAGACATCCTTGGAAGTTTGCATCTTTGACCCACGAATTGGGGCACGTCTCGTGGTGTGAGACACACAGCGACATACGCTTTCAGTGATTAGGAAGATATACAAGTTTATCGACTTCCATCGATGCTCGAACCGGTACTTGCTAGGCGAGGAGAACCTGACTTAGTCATTTGACATTCTAATCCACTAGTACACCAACAATCACCCCCAAAACCAGGCACGGAACTCTAACTGCTCAAATGTTTAGTGTTAGACGTTGACGAGCGCCTTCGCGATGTTGAGTACCAGTTTTCCAGCCTTAAAACTGTTATGAATGAGTCGCTTGCCGGCCAAAAATCTTTAGAAGAGGTCGCGGCTCTTTCTAAATCCAGAGGTATGTCTTACTTCGTTGTACTTGAAGGCCGGTCCTAGTTTGGTAACTGGTGATTAATCGACCGAACCTCAGCCGATGATCTTCAACGGCAAAGAGATCAACTGGAAGAAAAATATGAACTTTCGCAATGCCAAGTGGAAATGTTTCGGCAACAACTTCAATCTGCAATAGCCACCTTAGAAAATGTACGACACGAATACTCTCACAGGATCGACGACCAATCGCGTGAACACCGCCACGAGCTCGATAGATTGAGGAAAGAATTGCGAGAAGAACTTCAACAACGAGAGTGGGAGCACAAAGAAGCCATGAGCGCCATGGATAGGAACCACAAAGCGAACCAGGCAGAGGAGTATGCCCGTGCACACCAGGAAATGCAATCCCTTCAAGCCAATCTTCAGTTTGAGCACCAGAGCCTTAAAACAGAGATGCGAGGCAAGGAGCACGAAATTGAAAAATTACGGGCCGTAATCGAGAACCAGCAATCCAACATCGACAGGGAGTGCTCGTTCAAATCCGCTCTGCAAGAAAAACTTTTGGAGTCGAGTTCTCAGAAGATTCTATTGGAGGATAGAGTCCACATGCTACAGACGCAGGTTGACTTTCTTAAATCGGACAGCAAACAAAAATCGGATCAGTTTTCTGTGATGGAGGCCCGGTTACAGGACGCTCTGAAGGCTTCTCAGGAATCCCGTCAAAGGCTCATAAAGGAGGAGGCTGAACGACGTGTTCTCTTCAACAAGTACCAAGAGCTGAAGGGAAATATTCGTGTCATGTGCCGTGTACGACCGGTCCTGGGGACTGACGCAGGCAGCGACGCAAAATTCCGATTCCCAGATGCGACAACATCATCATCACAAATTGATGTTACTGGGCCAGAAGAAAAGAATAGCCTTGGGGTCGTTTGTCGAAGGACTGCAACATTTGAATTCGACCGTGTCTTTCAGCCGGCCGTTCAAAATGAGGAAGTTTTTGGCGAAATATCACAGCTTGTTCAGAGTGCCCTCGATGGCTACAACGTATGCATCTTTTGCTACGGCCAGACAGGGTCTGGCAAGACGTACACAATGTTTGCAGAAGGCGGTGTGATTTCTCTTGCTGCGCACATGATTTACGACAACATACGACTATTGGGAGAAAAGCAATGGTCGTACACGGTGAACGGTAGCTTTGTGGAAGTGTATAACGAGGAATTGCATGACCTGCTTTCCAACCCCAATTGCGGTGGTTCCAAAGACCAGGAGCCCAAAAAAAGGCTGGAGATTCGACACGACGACATTCGCAATATAACGACAATTGTCAACTGCAAAACCGTACGACTAGGCTCTTCGGACGAAGTCAACGCTATGTTGAACCTGGCACATAGTAACCGCTCTGTGGCGGCTACTGGTTTAAACGAACGGTCTTCCCGGTCGCATTCGATATTCATTCTCGATTTGGTCGGTGAGAATGCAGCCACAGGAGAACAGTGCCATGGCACATTAAACCTCGTTGATTTGGCTGGCTCGGAGCGTCTCAAGCAGAGTGGTGCGGAGGGCGACCGCATGAAAGAAACGCAGAGCATTAATAGGAGCCTAGCTTGTCTTGGCGATGTCATCGAAGCTCTTGGCCGCGGTGCCTCACACATCCCCTATCGAAATTCAAAGCTCACTCACCTCTTGCAGTACTCGCTTGGTGGAAACTCCAAGACTCTGATGTTTGTTATGATTAGTCCCCTTGAGCAACACCTGAAAGAATCGCTCACGAGCCTACGATTTGCAACAAAGGTTAAATACTTCCTAACTACCTCAACAATTGCGTACAATTGCACTATTTACTGACGCTCTGAAAACCTAGGTCTACAATACACATATTGGCACCGCAAGGCCAGCAAAGAAGTACAAGGATGGAATCAGTAACAAGTGAAAGATGGCGTGGGTGGGGATAAAAGCGAGATGTAAATGAGCCTGGTAGGAGGTACAAAGGCCGTGAGAGGACGCATCGCCATCTCCGTCTTGAAGTTCAAAGCGCAGCTGGCTCTTGCTGGAACAAACTACTTTTGCATTTTACGGTGACATAAGTCTGGCTTTATATTGTACATTTATTTAGGGAATACACCTTCACGGAACCCTGGTCAATTCGTATGTGTCTTGGACAAAACTGCATACGACTACATATTCCGGGCCATGACATTATTCAGTCAACCAACTGTTCGTCGTCCATTACTACAGTAGGCGCGCAATAGCCGATTAAGATACCAGACGGTGGTTTGATGAGTGTATGCCGGCTGTAAACATCGAGACTACTTATAGAAGGTGTTAGGTAAGGTTATTTAGATACATGGCGATTAGTGCTCGCGAAATTTAAAACCCGTAGTTAAAATGAAAAGTACATGTGTCATAAAAATGTGTGTTGTTGAACCAAGCGGGGAAAATATGACAAAAAAGGAAGTAAGGACAATAAACCCAGTAAATAAGTTTCGTTCAAAAAGTGCAACTCTTCTTAAATACGCAAAAAAGGACACGACTATAGAAGGCAAGAAGCAAGGAAGGTATAGTTGACGCTGCGCCTGTTTATGTAAAAACAATTAGAGACAGGTAACGAGAGTCGGACCTGTAGAGGTCGTGGCTTACCTTTGACGTCTTTTGGTGGTCAAGAATGCCTGGCCACTCGAGGGGTATCTTGTCTTCAACCTCACCGCAATCATCTCAGCGCACCAAAACCCAGCTCATTTCCTATGTCGCTCACTACAATTGGGTTGAGAGAATTAGGGTCGGAACCAGAACGCTGTAAACTCTGGAAATCGCCAACAGTACGTAGTTGCGTAGTGGCCATATTAAAGCCAGACGATTGCTGCGGTTGGGACCGGATATCCAAACTGGCCGAGTGTAAGCTCGTGCCGATGGCGCTCATTGCATCGCCAAAACCATGGTTGCCTAACATGCTGGCTATGCCCTGGGTTTGATTCATTGGCTGGCCAGTAACATTCATGGTAGGTGCTTGGCTCAGACCACTGTCCATATGGGGCGGAATTGCAAGATTGCCGCCAATGTCTTGAACCATGGATACTTGCTGAGGCTGTTGTGATTGTTGCTGAAAATGAGACTGAGTCAGAGGTTGTGGAGTACGTTGGTTTAACTGCTGGAGCTGGTGTTGCAGTTGTATCTGATGGTGCTGGTGGTGAGAAGACAGCTGGTGTACATGCGATGTTTGTTGTTGCTGCTGCTGAAGTCGGTGCTGTGGATGTTGTTGCTGCCGAGAAAATTGCGGCGGCATTTGACCTTGCTGATATATCTGAGGGGCTTGTGCGGTGTGTTGTTGTTGTTGTTGTTGTTGTTGTTGTTGTTGTTGTTGTTGTTGTTGTTGATGGTCGTTGGACATAGCCCCACCCGCGGAAATAGGGGAAGCGACATTGACAGGTGCCTGGGACTGCATAACAATGTCGGCGATTGGGTTGAAGTCCGTATTCATGCCACGAGAGAAATCTAACCCAGGGGAAAGTGTGGGGGGTGACGACACAAATGGAGAATGCACATCCTGTATTGAGGTGGCGCCAGCCGAGGTCGAGCCTTCTGCTTTGAAATCGTCCAAAGGAAGGTACTGTTGCGAGACCATGCCTGCACTGCCAAAACCATCGAAGATGTCGATGTCACATGCAGTGTCGGGGGGGGACTGCAACATTGGATTGGCCAAACGAGGTAAAACCTCATGAATCTTCACGAGAAGTAGAGGGGCGAAGCGATGCTCGCCAATGCGGAGCATAGCTAAGATGCTGGCGAGTTGGTGCAGATGATCACGCGGACTTGCGGTAAACGGGTTTCCAGATGACGGCATCGCAGCAAATACGTCCGTGAGGCCGTTCGTGACGGTCATAAGGGACTCAATCTGAAAACATGAGTAGTCAGAAACACGGAAAGTGAACAGCAGGAGTTTCAGATGGGGCATGAACTTACCAGCCCGGAGTTGAGCAGTTCAGGAGATCCCTGTTTTGAGAGAGATGCTGCCATAGGGATGATCTCTCGAGAGATGTCCGTGACTGGGTACTGATACGTAGACTGATCATTTCTAGCCGAGCTGTTTCCTTTAGCTAGGTTGATTTGCCATACAAGGTTCTGCAGCCATTGTCGATTCCGCATAACATCATCGAGCTGTGGGTCGGTATTGGCCAGTGCATTGACAGTATCGCTATGCTGCTTCTGCAAGCTTGCCACTTGAGACGACGTACAACTAGAGCGAGTCATATTCCAAATGTCCACAAATGGCGCATCAAAGGGCTGAAATAGTGAAGCAATTCGACAAAATCCAGCCAGCTGGTTTGCAAATGGGTCGCTGGGATCGTCGGAGAGTGTGGGAAGGTCAATAGTGGCTTTCAGGGACAGTGGGCGATCGTGCTGCAAGGCATACGCGCGCTCAGCAACGTAAAGTAGCCAATACATGCGCCTCCGGCGTGAAGCGTCAACTTTGTCCCAGGCCTGATATGCTTCTTCTTTGTTCATCCGTGCAAGGTGCACGAGAGTAGTAGCCTCACGGAGGTCGCACCAGGCCTTGTCGTGGAGGTCAAGCCCGTAGTGACAGGCAAACAAGAAGTAGTTTGTAGCGATTGTGTAGAGTGAAGGATTTTGCATATAGTCGTAGCCTTTACGCACACGAAGGGTCTCTTCGAGAAGTAAGGTAGCTGTAATAATAGAAGCGCCAGGTATGCTGTCGGGTCCGTACGGGTCTGTGATGGGAAATGGCATGCCGGGCTGCAACATCATAAAGGCGCATAGCGAAGACAATAAGCAGTAAGTGTCTAAGGTGGTATCTAAGGACATGGCATCCTGTTCAACACGTTGGCGACTCAAAATGGGTATAGTCGGATACAAATTGGCGAAGAAGAAATCGATACAAGCCTTGACCATTTCGTTTGTCAAGAGGCCCTGGGTTGGTGTGAACGTTGGGTTCGTGATGTTGTTGCCATTCATGCGGTTTTGGATCTTAGCCGAAAGACTCGACTGGCGCTGATTCTCGCGAAGCTCGCTGATGACTTTCGCGCGAGAGCCTTTTGGCCCCTTCTTCTGCGGAATGGCGTTGTACGTGCAGGACAGTTGAGCGGAGGCGCAGTTTCGGCAAGGATTGACGCCATCGCACTTCACTTTCCGCCGATGGCAAGCATCGCAGGCTCGCTTTACTGCGGTCGACATGGCAGTACGGACAGGGAAGCTGTTAATGACAGGAGGGAACGGTATTCAGAACGCCGGAGATCGTGCTGGAATAAAGGTTGCGTAGCATTCGGAAAAGCTTTGTAATTGCAAGAAAGTTGCTCTCACAAATTTAGAGCGAAGGTAGACTTGAGTGTTTGTACGAGAATGACCGAGCCACGCCCGTAGCCAAAGCGAAGTCGTTCAAACAGGTAGAAGCAAAGAAATTGTTAAAGGATACGGGTTGTGACCGTGACGGGCAATCAGAGAGTTCGGTCAGCAAAACGACATGCAGCGCCGGCCGTTGCCAATAGCATGGGATACAGATGGAAACAGAAATGATGTGGTTAAACAAAAGTTTGATCTGGAAGCAGAAAACAGGAAAAGACGATAAAAACGGCGAGAAGAGTGAGTTTCGATGGCAAGCGGACTGGTGATGTGGATGAAATCAATGTGGAAACAAGGAGAACAGATGAAGGAAAGGACGATGGGGAAGGGCGACGCCGAAAATGTGGGTGCTCCTTCTCTTCGGGTTTCCTGGGGCTGTTTGTTTAATGAAGGGCTTCGAGGGCAAACCATCTGAGCTAAATCCTCGCACTGTCCAAGCCAAATCAGGCGAATTTGGGCGGGGATACAAAATTAGGCAAGCGACTCAAGCGTCCGGAATAACGTTTCATTGGGCCGCCAAGTCTAATAGTGGGTCCAACATGCCCCACTGAGACCAGACGACTTAATTTGATTCTACTTGGTTAGAGCTGAGAATAAAGAGGCGCAGAGACGCATACAACAAAACCCGAAACTGTTAACCCACATCCGTCTAGGCTCTAGGGGTCGCTACATAAGACACTAGCGATAATGTATACTATTGTACTAGTCATTCTCAACATTAAGATAGATACCTAGATATACCTCCTCCTTGTTCCCTCAAAGTCTCATGCCGTCAACTCCCTGAACAGTAATCCGATTATTACAAAGACTACGTTTGGTCGGTCTTTTGTCAGGTATGGTAACCACGGGAAATACGATACACCTACATAGTAGAAGTACCTTTTTCGGGGGGAATTAGAGGGGGGGGTCGTGGTCAGGGGCAAGTAAATTACGTTGTTACGACTTAACATATTTTGTTTTCTTCTACCGTAATTTTGACCTGTAAAACATCCCGTATTTCAGCGTTAGATCGTGTCGTGGTTTATACCATTTGTGCCCGTTCATTTACGACGTATTATAGGCTTGTATACCAGGTGTTTGGTCTTGGCTCATATGATCGCTCGAATCTGTATCCTTAATACTTAAGAGAGCGCCTTGTCTTCTCCGCAATATTTCCATCCTTCATGTATTTTGCCCGCTGTCCCCAGACTCTCCCCAGCTTTGTCTTGACCTCTGTCCTTCTTCGCAATAAATAAAGACATATTCCGTCAGGCGTGGTGGATTGTTTGACGGGGCGCGCTCTAACGGCAATCAGCTCTAGTGGGCTGCAGCCGTCTCGTCTCGGACCGATTCTTTAAGGAGGGGACAAACTCGCCGAATCCCAGGAGGGCCATTCGAGAAATCAGCAAAGCTCAATCACGGAACTTAGGAACATACGCATAATCCTGCATGTCAAGGATAAGACGTACAATCGCGCATTATCCGCGTTTCCAATAAACTCCTTGTCAAAACGATCCACGCCTTATTAAATATAATATTAAGATATTTGTGTCGTTAAAGCAACGTGTAAGCAGGGTTTACGTATATAGAAGAAGTCGTACTCGGTGCATAAGCGAGATATGCAGTGGTTGGTTCTTAGAGAAACAACCCTTACGACGTGGTTGTGGAACACAATTGATCATGTGTCGTGTATTTTGCTATCCGATATTACACAAGCTTGGTGTCCATATATTGCTTCATTTGCTGGCATGTTACATGATGCTGATTTCTCAAGTCAAGTCTAGTGTGTCCTAGCGCTTCCACTGAGAGTATTTGTTGCCAATGCTTATCGCACCGAGTTTCCTAGGACGCATTTAGCAACCCGCGCTTCGAAGAACAAGTCATCAAGATCGCATATCACAGTATTTTGTATGCAACGGTTGCGCCTGTGAAAAACAAACAAACTTTGCAAGTGAAGCGGCTTTAGAGTGACCACGAGACAAACACGTTACTAACACTTTGATATTGTTGTAAGCTATTGGTCACGACGATAGTTCGTTTCCATGCCCTTGTTGATTTGGGTTCCAATGCGGTCCGGTGAAGTTCAAAGTTATCTCCGCCACAGTACGCCATCTATTTAGGTGGTTGGAAAACGTGCAGATAGGGGTAAGGAGGTACGTGTCTTAAGCCTTAAGCATGAATATGGGGCGGTGTAGAATTTTATGTCACGAGAGCACGTTTGGAGGGCTTCAGAGTGTATGTAATGTCAC
>NW_015971142.1:22186-89411 GCF_000961545.1 Sporothrix schenckii 1099-18
CCCCCCCCCCATTCAAATCCTCTTTACTCTGGGAGAGAAGACAGCCACCTTTTCTCTATTGTTTCACAGGCCGTCTTGACCATGTTGGTAACGGTTTCGATGTGGCCGAGCCCGAAAACATTGTAGTGGTGGGTTGGGATGTCCAAAACTTGACAGAACCAGTCTTTGCAATAGTTGTCCCAGCCTAGTCGTCGATCTTGGCGGTAGAGGTCGACGTAAAGTATGCCGTCATCTGGGGTGGGAACTTGGTCCCGGCAGCGGATAAGTACGGCCGGAGGCGTACGGAAGACGGGAACGGACCACTCACGTACCATTCGGTACGCCTCCTTGAAGCACCTTTCCACACAAATTTTCGTCGCCCTTGTCGTTGTTGCAGGCCACTCGATGCGACGCTCGGCCAACCGCATTCCTGGGACACTCCAACCCGCCTTGGGTGGCAGCGGGTAAACGCTGTCGACAAGAACAAGGCCTGCCACACTCACGTCGGGGTATGACTGGGATAGAACATGAGCGGTCTCGAGGGCCAGGAGCCCCCCCAACGACCATCCACCGAGAATGACAGGCCCAGATAGGATGGCAGACGCAACAAGGCCAGCATAGATTGTTGCCATTTCGCGTAGACCCCCAGCCCAGGGAATCCCGGACTTGAACCGTGGGTTGGCGATACCTAGGAGCTTTCGATCGATGTTGTCAAGGATGTAATAGCTAAAAATAGTGCCGCTGCCATCGTGGATCAAAATCAGAGGTATAGCATTGCGTTGCCGCAAGTCATCTTGGATGAGGTTTGGATTGGAATCGACCATGGTTACTGCGGTATGTCTGTGTCGTGACGCAGTTTGTATCAATAGCTGTTCTTCCAGCCCTCGTCCAGCGCAGGTGATATTTCCAAGAATCATGAAGCGAATGGCCCACTGCCATAAGTAGGATATGAGAATCGCAGGGTCCCCACATAATGATTATGTAACACAAGGCTGTAACTTGGCTACCTAACCGTGTAATGGCTCCAACAAACATGAAAAAACGTAACTCAATATGGCCTCTGGTTTGCCAATGCACCCGTACAAATATAGTCATGACGTAAGTATTTCAAGATTTCAGGCCTCGCAAAACATCAATAACAACAAGAAAATATTAGCGGTGGTTAGATAAGTAGTCATGATAATAATTTCCCTTTTAAACCGGGTAGTAATAAATAAAGGTATACTAGTACGAGATACGTAAATGTTAATCGGTTAAAGAGGGCTTCTCGGAAGCCGTATACAGCTTCGAGAAAGAGGACGGGAGGAGGGTTGCAAGGGAGAGTTAAAGGCTATTGTTGATGATAATATTTTGAAAGGGCTTAAAATGCTCATGTTAATTGTTTGCAAGGGTGCGGTGGCCAATCAGAGGCTGTGGTGAGCTTACAAAAATTCTTCTGGTTTTTGTCATTTGATCAATTAGGGGCATCAACGGCAACGGGGCCACCGAGGTCAAGCACCCAAACGACGTTCTGGTATTTCGACTAATACAATGATTCACATTCGTTAACATGCATGGTTTTGACCTGGAATATTTCGCGCGGTATTGGGGGGTAGCGCGGCGTACTGCGAGGTGTCGTGTGCGGAAGAGAAACAAAGTTCGAGCAAAAGAGCAGAATATGCCACGTACTCACACCGACTCCCAGTCCATGGTCTCGACCATGACGCCCCATTCTTCTTCCTCACTGATACCGATATCTATACTAATCATCGTGCCACTATCTGTTTCGTAAGTCTTGCTTCGATTATTCGTAATAACAGAAATAAGCATTGCGGGTTTGACGGCACGTTGCTGCGTGCCATCATTGTTTATTCTTAAGAAATAGCATCACCACCGCCACCTCGTAGGTTCATGCTACCAGTAAGCAAACCATACAAAGTACAATCGAGATACTACGAGTTGAAAGCTCTCACACAGGTAGTATTGTTAGGATTCTTAACTCTCGCCTTGGGGTCCCTTTGTGTGACATCAATTAATTCCCTCGGCAACGTGAGCGATAAGCCTGGTGAAATGCACTAATATAAAAGTAATAGCAGCCTGTGCCCCACAAACATAATATGCGGGGGTTTAAAGGCGAAGTCACAGTTCAGTTGAGTATTATTCACGGAATAAAGATATGTGAGAGCGTATGGGCAAACGGATAACTGGCTACAAGTTAAACTTCGTTGAAATAAGATACAATATATCACAGTGCCTCATAAGCAAGACTCTGCTCACAACGGGCTAGGCAGGTCACGGATACTGCCCGCACTTCCACTGCCACTGTGAACGCTGCTCCCAGATCCAGAACCGGAGGCAGAACCAGAGCTGCCTTGGTCTTGAGTTAGTTCGAAAGGCGGTGGGCCTCGGATTGTCCCAGCTTGCGAAGTCTGCCCAGAAAACGTACTCGAAGAGACGAACACGTCGGTGCTATGTGAACCGCCAGTGGTAACACCTCCGATATGTGCAGCCGTATTATCGTCATCCGCAGTGCTAGACTGGGTGAAACCAGAAACATCGCTCAGCATCGAAGATGACCGGCCACGCATCCGAAGTATTGGCGGCATGGGAGTGGCTGCCAGTTGTTGATTGCGTATAAAAGGTGCAACAGGCGCTGCACTGACCGTAATGGGCGAAACTCCCGAGGTGGCTACTGTCGGTATGGCGGACCATGGGGTCTGAGGGACATGCAAGGAACTTGATTGCACATGTGGTGTTGGCCAAGCCCCTCGGGCCGATGTTGGTGCACCGCTATTCGTAGCCTGAAGTATATGGGCAGTTCCGACAGCATATCGGTTCTCGTAAGGCCGCTCGCTGTCAAAAGAAGAATAAAATGAGCGCATTGTCTCGTGTAGTATTTCAATTGCATGCACCTTTTCCTCGTTCGCATTCTGCGCAGCGACAAGGCGTTCCACGTAACTCTGGTGAGACCTCGCAATCTCAGTCTCGATATTGACGCGCTCCTGGCGACGGCGCTCGGCCTCGTCAAGGCCACGGGCGTTGGCATCCATGATTTGCGCATGCTCACTGTCGGCCTTGGCGATGCGAGAAGCTATCTTGTTTCGCTTGGCTTGGAAAGTGGCATGGTCGTCTTCCAGCGACTGAATCTCGCTGTCAACGGAGCTCTTGAAGCTTTTAAATGACGCCATGACGCCGTCGAACTGAGCCTTTTCACGGTCCCATTCGCTTTTCTTGTTACGGTATTGGCCGAGGATTTCTTCAGGAACGGTGCTAATGTCCTTGAGCTCAGCCTCAATGACCTCAATTGCTTGTTCCGCCTGTTTCTGTTGAACTGAATTTTGAGTGATTTTTTGTTTAAATTTGTCATCATTTCCGCCTGCAGACTGAACGGAGGCAGTCAATCGGTCAATTTCCTTTTTCAGCGCATTGGCACGGCGATTGTTGTCCCTGCGAAGTGTCTTGAACCTTGTTTTCTCATCGTTCAGCTTGGCTTCCTGGGTCGTAATAGATGCTTTGATAGTCGTGGCAGGTGACTCGTGTGGGCGCAGTTGACTTGGCGGCGCTGGTTTTGCAGCCGCAATAGCCGTACTTTTAGAAGGGGCGGCAGCAGTCCTGACGCTGGTGCTGAAAAGTACTTCGCCAGAACGAGTACTGACGAATTCGCACTCGTAACTAGAGAGAGGGGTGAGGCCATAAATGTCACCAGTCCAGCGGGTTGTGGTGTCATTTGAAAGATCCCACTTGGTGTCGTCTGCTGGGTCCGTCGGATTCTCACCCTGGCCCTCAACGATAGGAATAATGCGTGTCGGCTGCCACGTGGCGTTATTTATGCGAACATAAAATGGTTTGGTGGTGTCAATGAAAAATGAGTTTGACTGTGCCAGTGCACCAGACATCTCTTGATCTTTGTCTTCACTGGGAAAGGCGCTGGTACTGAAGCATACTTCGTCGTGTCCAACATAACACACCCAAATCTGACCTGGTTGTGCGTAAAAGGGAGCATTTCCGAGGTTATCTACATCGGTTGCCTCCGCTCCAGCGGACTCGGACGCCGCCTGCGACAGTTCATACTCCTTGATCATGACAATCTTTGTGCTAGCCAAAGCCGCCCATAAGGGCTGGCGCAGGCGGACGAGCGCACTTTGTTTTTTCTTTTTCTTCGAAGAAATGTGAGTTGTCGGAATCGAGGCCATTGTGGTATTACCGGTCATCCCGGGGGCAGACGCGCTGTCTGCATCCATAGTAATAAACCCTGTGTTGGCAGACGGTGTAACGCTATTTGGCCCAACCGTGCTAGATGGTCCCATGCTGTGGTTGACCGAGTCGGTAATTGTAATATTACCAGACATGCCAGTATGACCATCAGCGTCTGCAGCACCAGAAGGCGTACCTTCCATGGATATATCATGTAAGCACATGGCCCTTCCGGTCTCAGGATCCGATTGATAGTTAGACATGGAGTCTCGTTTCTCCCGCCGAAGATACCACTCCCTAATGTAGCGCACGATGCCCTGCATGAGGATATGGATTGCGAACACATTTCGGACCCACGAGGCACCACCCACACGACGAGCGAAA
The DNA here is from genome assembly GCF_000961545.1 of Sporothrix schenckii 1099-18. Taxonomy (NCBI): domain Eukaryota; kingdom Fungi; phylum Ascomycota; class Sordariomycetes; order Ophiostomatales; family Ophiostomataceae; genus Sporothrix; species Sporothrix schenckii. The sequence continues at coordinate 26,723 of NW_015971142.1, forward strand.
GACCTGGACGATTGGTGGACCGAGATATGAAGGTCAGCAAAGGCAGATGAATGGTCGGCAGTGAGGTTTTCCAGGCTGGTAATATGACTGAAGTGGGTAAAAATAACAATGCCCAAGCAAACAAATATGTTGTTAGTGGAGCCTTGGCGAGAGCTGCTGTTGTTGTAACCACCTCCTAGTGTGAGTGCGATAACAACCTGCGCAAAATCAAGGATAAGGAGTTGCAGTGGGCCCCAGAGAAAGAGCCAGACAAGTAGGATGCCAACATCCATACATATAATAGTGGTGAAAGCCGGCGTACCGAGACCACCCTCGAATATTTCTGTCAGGCTCAAGCCGGAGCTAGACGTGACAGGAGGGACGAAGGTGAGAACGGTAAACAGCATGTAGACGACCGATAGAACCACGGGCGAAAGCTGCATGAGAATGATGAGAATGGCTATAGTGTCATACAGCGGACAGGAGCGGAGAATTGTTATTGCAAGGTCGAGAGGCCCGGTGTCACGGTGGACGTTGGCGTTCTTGGTAGCATTGACATCAATGCGGCGGTACGACTCTTCAAACGATACAGCGGATGGTGCAGGTACACCTGAGACATCGTTTGACGTCGCAAGTGTGTGGGGGACAGCTAGAGAGTCCGAAGAAGAGTGCGGCTGAGAAACGTCGACATTCGGCAGATGGCGGTCGGACACGTGCGAGCGGCGGGAGCCAGTCGATGTTACCAGAGAGGGATCGGACTTGCGGTGGCGCTGCTGCCCGTGGTAGGCTGCAGGTGAGGAAGACGCCATCGTGTCCGTACCACGGGTGCAACCGTTAGCCACGGCAGCGGCGGCCACGGTAGCAAAAAGTGTTGGTGGGGACGGAGCACCAGCGGCCACGGCCGGAGGATGAGACGGGATGGTGAGGACAGAGTTGCCAGAAGATGGCGACGATCGGGCTACGGCATCGCCGCCAACAAGCGGCAGGCCGTGAGAGGGCTTTTGCTGGTATTTGGTTGTGCGCTTCCCATGACTTCCAACACCGCTCTCGTTGTGGTTGTCGCGCTGGTTGGCCGCACCCGGCTGTCGCTTGGCCAAGGGCGACGCGCGAGTCATACAAGAAAACCCGACCCAGAAGTTGATTTCTGAGCCAGTATGACGGACGAGGGCGGTCAACGGGATGAAACGAAAGTATCGTCGACGGGTGTATTAGATGGTCTGCTGAATGACGGCGGCGTCGATGCGGAGACCACAGTTGGGAAACGAAGCACGCAACGGTGCAGATCGCCCGACCCGTCAACTTGGTCAAGTGTGGCGTTTTGAAAGATTCAACGATAAATCGTGGTAGGAGTGGACGGAGGTGGAAGACGCGGTTTGTGTTGGTTGGTGTGCAGTAAGCGATGTACGGCTGGGGAGAAATAGATGTTGTCAGGTGTTCCCATTGGTAGAGGAAGAAGAAGAAATTCATAGGTGGGAAAGGAAAAGAAAGGCGGCAGAGTTTGGCAAACCAAAGCTAAGTCTAGTGCAGATTCTGACCGTGCGCCTACGATGGTGGCGGGCGGTTTCCACTCCAGATAAGGGGCAGAGGTGGGGTGGGAATGCAAAGCACAGGTTCTCCGTACTCCAAAACAACACTCGTTATGGGAGTTATAGAGTAATACAGAATACTCGTACAACATACTACTCCTCCGTCTTAACACAGTACAGTGCATCCATAATATGCACTGTGTAACGACGGCTGGCAAAATATGGGAAACGACCTATAAATTAAAAGATGGGGGAGGTGAGAATAGTGGGGCGCCAGTGGGTGTTTGACGAACGTGGGACGTGCGGAGACGACACATTACTGCGTATCTCTTGCAATTATCCCAAAGCTCCCATTCACAGCTTACCAAAATAACGCTTCCGATGCACCAACAAGCGCCGGTGAGACAAGGCTGGAAAGCCGCCCAGTAGCGATGCCCTCTGTGTAATTGAGACTGTATTTGGCTTGCTGTTGGATAATAACTTTATTTTTACCACTTTTCACCTCCCCTCTCTTCAGTTTCAGGGACTAGAATCACTTTTCTGGGATGCTGCTGTGCACACTCTCTCAGGGAACACACTCCTCTCATGCTTCCATCATGTTCCAACGCTCCCAATATCCTCTACAGCTTCCTCACGGTCCCATGTTTGCTTCTCTAGTCGCTCCACAGCGGCCACTAGCTCCCAAATCCGAATACGCGCCAGAGTCGCCTCATGCAGTTGCTGCTGCCAGAGGTCGGTCAGCACCTCCCGCATGAACTCAGGCATTTGTGTCTTGGATGCCGTTCTGTAGTCATAAAACGACACATCCTCGTAGACGCGTGCTGCAATGCGCTTGTGGCTGTGCGAGAGAACCAAGCAGTCGAGCAGCAACGACGTCGACTTGGGGTTCGCTTCGGGCGACACTCGCAGCCGGTGATACACCGAGATGGCATCCGGGAAAGTCATGGGCTTCAATGGTTTAACTGTCAGCATGTGTTGAATCAACAAGTCCAAGGTTAGTTAGTAACGGCTGAGCGTAGCAGGCTTACAAACTTGAACTCCGTTGTCAAGCTCTTCATGATTAGACCGACTGTCTGGGCTTGCATTAGGCCCAACCACTGATCGCTGTGCGCCGCGTCGACGTGAAGGGCAATGTGGTTGACCCAGTTGACCCTGGAAGACTCAGCGTAGCGTGCGTACACGACATTGTTCACGTGGGCCTATGTTCCTCCTGTCAGTGATTGAAATGGCATCTGGCCAATTTGCTGCCGAGAAGCAACCACACCTGGAGATCACGTACAAATGAGTCCATTTCGCCCCAAACCACCTTTTGGCCTTCCAAACCTCGCCGTTCACCGGTCAGATAACCCTCACTGCCGGCTATGAGCCGTCGCCACTCGGTCGCTAGAGCCCGAGCCACCATGGCGGCCTCGGAGACTTGTGCTGTTGAGCAACCAAACATAATGCATTTCCCAACGCGGTGGCGAAGGTCCGCCAGCCACCGCGCCGGTGGTAGTGGTGAAGGCTCGAGTCCGCTGCCGGGTCCAGGCTGCAGAGATGAAAACGTCCTTGTCGTCATGGCACCACCGGCCAGGCAGACGATAGAGTAGGTTCTGGCAGTAGCATGGTTCAGATGTAATTCAGAGCGGTACTTTTGAATCCTCGTAACTGGCCGTGCCATCCAACCAGCACTGTAACAGTCGGTCCATCGGGCAGCTGCCTGGAATGATTGCAGCTTTGGGAATGTCATTGTAGATGACGATTTGCTTTCTTGTCCCTGTCGGAAGTATTTTGTCGTGAACTCGTGCCGTAGACGCGTTACAAAACACAGGCCAAGCACTATTTATTGATATAACGGCCGGTCTCGGCTTAAAGCATAGTATGCCGAGGCTCTTGGAAGTCCCCAATAAAATTTGAGAGATGTATACAGGTGCCTCATAGCTCTAATAACGGGCTCTCTTATAAATATCAGGTCGCGCTTTTCAATTGGTGAGGGTTCAGCCTATGCCAACCAGCTAACCCCGCACCAACCCACTCGTCCTTGGAGGTATTCGGGCTTGAATTTTATTACAGCATAATATATCGGAACTGTACGGAGTAGCTGGATAATGACAGTGGAATCGCATGTCACACAAACGACCCATTAACAACACGGTCCGTATCCAACCAACCAAGACTGCATGCCCATTTCCTCTGGAAGGTTTCAGCACAGACACGGATTCAAGCTGTACGAAACACGTTGACAGTCCCTCTAAAGAAACACTCTACGCTGTGCTAAGTTGCCGCGAAGCTATGCCGTCACCGGTGAACGCGGAGCTGCGGAAGCAAGTGATCAATATCTACAAAGGTAGGCTTCTTCAAGCGGCGGTGGCTTGACCCGAGGCCTGCAGGCTTTAGGAGGGGCATGCATCACTAACGACCAACAAACCTGATTTCACGTAGAACTCCTCAACCTGGGGAAGGACTATCCTCAGGGCCACGAATATTTCCGTCGCCGCTTACACACTGCCTTTTCTGCCAATTCTGCTTTGCGGGATGATGACGCCATTCGTCGCGCCATTGCGCGCGCCCAGTTTGTGCAAAAAGGTGAGGATCCTTGACCCGTGTTTCTTGCTTCTGTACTGACGGTTTTCTAGAAATCGAAGCCTTGTAAGTGTTGACGTTTGTTTTTGCATCGATTGGTCCTTGGCTTGCAGGTATCCTAATCACGGGTCTATCAGCCAGATTGATGCTGACCATTCTGCCTTTTTGGGCTGGAACAAAAAATATGTAGATATTATCTCAAACGATACCGCACACTGAGACAGCGCTACGACGGGGAATAATGCTCCGCGCCGAAAGAGCATTGTGGACTAGTTGACCAAGCTTGATACCAAATAGTTCAGGGGAACAAGAAATCCTGTAAAAGTGCCAAATCAACAATCTCACGTCCAGTCAGAAGCCGGTGGCATTTAAGCAAGTAAGACGAGCAAACGATTAGCGATGAACAGTCTACCGCCCACAACACGAGACATGCAGTGCTATAAATTGCACGTTGGGAAAATAGATGAAGCGAGGCCTAGCCATCTTTTCTCTTCCAAACCATGTGACATACTTTTATCGTTTTTGCGCCCACCATGCGCCTACCTCCAGGCACTCGCCCCAGAATGTACCATTTTCTCTCATCAAATCATTTACCATCTTGCCAGACCAGCCATCCCACTCATCCTGGCTCTTACCGCTGACCTCACGCAGGATGGGCTCCAAACTCTGGATAAGTTGTACAACCGTCAGAAGCGCAGTGCGTCGTAACGCGGTTTGGGCTGGGGTAATTGTCTTGATGCCCGGCTCCAGGTCTCGGCTCTGACCTTTTGCTTTCGGCACGTTCTTGGTCTCAATGTATGGCTTGCCATCCTTAGTCACCACGCCACCGACACCCTCCCGCTCCCAACGCATTTCGGATAGTGGCACGGCCAATCGACGAGATGACACGTTTGTAAGCGACTCTGCTTCCTGGAGAAAAAGGGCCCCTGCAAGGGCACATTGTGCAAATGGGAGGGACCGCGACTCGAGGGCTTTCACGAGCCAAGCGTTATACTCGACGATGTAACTATTTAGCGGCGCGGAAAGTGGTGTATTCGGTGTAAGAACATATGCACCGGCAGTCATCGCGCTATTGTAGTCGTCTTCTTCTTGGCTTGACGGCGTTGCCGGTACAGAGGGTATATGAGGGCGCAGCAGTCGGATAGCATGATCAGAATCCCATACTTCTAGTGTCCCGCCAGGCTGGAGGAGGCGGATGCACTCGTCAAACACAAGTTGATATGTATCGGAGCGCATGGCCAAGGACACATCCTTGATCATGATCAGGTCAAATTCCTCGACTTCAAAGGGCCAAGGCAAACGGCGGACATCGTGCTGCACAAAACGCCAATTCATTTGGCCCTTCTCCTTCCCTGACACCGATTGGTTTGTGAGTCCTATATCATCAGGCCCCTTAGCACCTAAGCCAATGGGTGCGATGTCGATACCAGAGAATGATATACCACGGTGTCCTTGGCGTGCATAGTATTGGTTGCACATAATGCTCCAGAAGGCAGAACCGCAACCGACTTCCAAAACGCGAGTGGGGGGCCTGTTAGCAAATGAAGGGGAGCACACCGGGCCACCGAATAGTTGGAACAAAAGAAGTGAACGAAGCGACTGGCGGTGCAGCTCTTCCAGATCCACAGGGAGGGGATACGGTAAGGAAGGGTCGGAAAGATATGTGCGCCCGTTGCGTATCAAGAAAGGTTTTGTTTGGTCGAATGCTGTAGAAAGCAAAGATTGGGACGATGACCCGCCCCCGTCCGCACTGGATGGTGGTTCGCTGGGTAGCATTGTCTTAGGGCCCAAGGTTGCGAAGCCAGAAGTGCGGTAATTGTTATCGTTTCGCGCGAACGATTTCGTTATGCTTTCGGAATAAAGGGCATTTGGACCAGGCACGACTGATGTACTACTGATCTTCTGCTGCCGTGGCTGTTTCTGTGGGTCTCCCGGAGCTCGGTTTTGTTTGCTTTCAAGTGCGTAGTTACGATTCCGCAGGTGCTCGTGCTCGTACTCGTACGGATGTCCCAATTCGCGATGCCGGTGCCTTCTTGAATTGGGCCTCTGATCTTTATCTCGTAGATTTCTCCGATACTGGCCGTGAAGTTGCTCCTGGTCCTGCTCTAGGTCTTGGTTTTGGTCTTGGTCCTGCTCTTGGTTCTGCCGTTGTTGCCGCCGGTATTCTCGCTGTTGTTCCAGTTGCCCCTCCTGCTGTTGTTGCTGTTGTTGCTGTTGTTGTTGACGTTGTTGGTGGTATTGTGGCTGCTCTTGTTGCTGATGCCCGATTTTACCTCGCCTGTATGGCTGCTGGCCGTGTTCCGTAAGTGTTCTTTCCTGCAAAGATGATTTTTGGAACTTCTGTATTTTTCGCTTAGGCGTAGCCACCGTACGAAGGTGGGCAGACCTCATAGATTGGGCAGTTCCAACCGCTTGTGAAGGGTAGCTCGACCGGGCAGGCGAATGGTCGAGGGGCAAAACAATAGAAGAAGTCACTGGGGTGGCGAGCAAATGGGTCGCTCCGTCTATAGTCACAGCTGTATGAAGCGGTGACTGCAATGTTACATCAAAGTCAAGCCCTCCGATCAATGCCGACGGCGCCGGTGTTGGTGGTAGCTCCTTGTGATGATTGCCAATCGGGGACGCCTTGTAAGGAGGAGGGAGTTGTGGCTGCTGGTATCTGTCCTGGAGCTGGTCGCCTTGTATAGACACAGGCGAGGGATGACTTTGATTCTCGTGGCGGGTGAAAGTGGTAGCACCCAGGAACGCCGGAGGGCCGGTCTCGTGCGACGATCGACTCCGTGAGCTATTACTGGAGTTGGTTCTCGGCTGGCCACCTGATAATGGAAACGTTCCTGTGGTGGATGTCACTGTTGTGGGCGTCGGATTTTGCGGTGGCTGAGGCGGCGGTGCCCTGCGCAAATAGTAGTTGGGTGGGGGGTTGTTGGCAGCGACGTAGCCTAGATATTCCATTTTTGTATGTCCGGGCTCAATCAAATGTAGATTGGGCTGTAACGCTGGCGAACACTTTGTTCTGCAGGCCCCTTAAAAATGTGGAGAGGGGCTAAACTCGCTCCTGTTAGTCGCAGCCTCGTGCAAGATGGTTTGACCTCGTAAGATAACATTTCCCATGTTTTGTGGCCTCCTTGGGTAGATGTGATGTCAAAGAAAGGCTCCGGCCGCCAGAACGGTCCTTCCACGTCACGAATCCGATGTAATTAAGATGAGTGACGTGGTATAAGTTAACCGCCTACCAGGCATAAAACAAAAGAAACCGTGCGATTGGGTCTGTGGAGGAAGCATGCAGGGAGGGACGAGGAGGGAGATCCTAAAGAGAGGAAGAGAAGCGATATTCGAAAAATAGTGATAGTTTATTTGAGGTAGGAAACTTAGGCCGAAGGACCACGATAGGAAGGATATGTAAAGACAGGAATTAGAATAGTCGTGAGGCGTTAAGAGAGCATAAGCATAAGCAACTGCGAAATGGGGGCCAAGGACACGCGAAGGGTACGGGACGAATAGGCTCACGGAACACTTGCAACAGTGTGAATGTAAACAATAGCAGCTGCAAATGCGATTGAGGATGTAATAGGGAAGGATGGACGACAGAGAAATAAAGAAACTGGGAAGATGCGCACTGAAATAGAAATAAGAGTGGTGAAGGATCAACAAAATAATGTGGCTCGAGAGACCCAAGAGGCCACGGAAAAAAGTCAGACGCACAATATGGGCGAACTGCTTTAGCTTCATCTGCGGCATCCGCATCACCTGCTCCGTTTTCTGCCAGCGTCCGGGCAAGAGCAGATTAATATACCTTCGCTGCGCATCATACACAACTCGCCATACTGATCACATCGTACTATTTGTATATCAGGAATAATTAACCTAGTGCAAAACACGGAGGAAGGCATGGAACGCAGAAGGACACGCTGTGCCGCGATTTTGAAAGACTGGATAGCCATTCGGACCAATCTCCTCAACATCCATCGGGTTAATTGGGGTCAAATGTTGGGAGCAAGGTTCCCCGCCCTTATTTGTTGTACGGGTTGGCGGCCTTGGTCTCCGCGACTGTGCTTCGAGTTGCACTTCAAGGCTCCCCCCGCCGACCAATTTTCGCCAAGGCTAGATATCTTACGATATAGCGTAAACCAAACAAGACCGCACCACCAGCATCTCAATTACTAGTCGCATCAGTTGCGCGGTATGGACAAGCGTTCGTGGTTAAGGTGCCTGCCATTTTATGAAAGGCATTGTTGCCAACCCATCTGAGTTGATGGTAACCTATCAGCCTGAATCCAAACCCTGAGCCTCATACTTTGCTTCTATCAGCCCTTTGTTTACCTACAACATATATGTAGGACGACATTTTCTTGCGCCGTATTTTCGTACGTATTCAACTTCAAGAACGAATCGTTTTTAAAATTATACGATTGGTAGCAATGAGAATTTTCAGATTTGAAAACTTTTGGTTTCAGCTGGAGCTGGCTTGGTTGGAGAGAGGCAGTGTTCCAGGGAGCAATGAAAATGTCCACCATTAACAATATCACGTGATTTTTACTGTTTATGTAATTAAACACATTGCTCGTGACTCTACGTCGCTCTCTCAGCATCCACTGTCGCAAAACTCGACCCATGCTGTGCACTACATCGCCATCGCCATCGCCGTTTACATCATTCCACATCAACATGTATTGATTGATCTTTACCTTTCATAACGGTCTCCACGAAAGCGTGTGTTGTTCTGGTATGTCTTCCTTGTTCTAACTTCTCAATGCTATCTTGCCAGGCATCTTACCTCTGTCCAGCCTCCTTTTTCTATGATCATTTTTGCTGCCTGCCTCACCCGTCTTTGACTTGCTTCTACCTCACTAGCATACCCTACTGCAGGTCGTCTTACCATTTTCAGTCCCTCTATATGGCTAGTTCGTTGCGTCTACATGCTAACCATACCTATCTCGCCTTGTAGACGTCTTCTTTTTTTTACCGATTATTGAGAAACAACCCACAACGTCGAGGACCATAAGAAAGAGTGAGGGAGTGTGGGAGAGTGCCCATGCGCAACGATACTACAACACTACCAAGCCCCGCAATCTACGTCGACCTCTCAAACGACAGAATCACATATATACTATACTCTTCCACCGCACATAGTATCACAGATTATACAACGCTTTCCGGATACCGAGTACGGCGCGGCGACTAGATTCACGAAAAGACCCCGTCACGATATGCTCTCATAGCATCGACCTCACCTATGCGACGCCCCGCATTGCCGCCCACCACCTTAACAGACCCTCATTACCTACAGTGTCGGCTTTGCTGGATAGGGACTCGTTGGTTACACATCGACAATTCCCTGGCAAGTGTCAAACGTTCTGTTCAACGCATCGATGCAAACGTAACGACTCAAGAACCACATGCACTATCTTGTACCATTAACCGAAGCGTTATCAACCTCTACATTAAACATCAATCGTGCTGGCAGACAGAAAAGAGGCCACTGCAAGACGACCTTCGGTTTTTGTCAGCCCATTCTATCCAGCTAATAGAAATTGCCGCTTGCCTTTAACGGCTACGGTAGCTTTGTCACATCAGTCAGTGTCCCTCATGACAAGTAGATGGCAGATGGTTACCGTTATAAGCAACCGGCTGGAAACCTCTTTTATCTACCTCGTCATATCGCGCATTCTAGTGCCACTCCGTCAACTCCTTCTGGGCCTTATCTAAGCAGCTTTCTCAGTCAGTGTTCAGCTGAGCCAGCATTTCCATCTAATTCACTCGATACTGCCTCGCGGGAGCCAATCTTTTATCTATCGGAATGTATAACCAAGGGCATCAGCAGGGCCATGCTTCCCGAATCAATGGCAACCCTGCCGGCCGTGGCATGCCCATGCTGTACAGCTTTCAGCAACCTACTGCGCACCAGCACCAGGCCCTTCCGCAGCATCACCAGGTCCTACAGGCTTCTGACCAGGGCAGTCATACCACCAACACGCAGAGCCTGGCACATCACTCTGCGTATTCAAGTGGTGTGATTCCTGCTTCCAGCCCGTTTTCAAATGGCCTTCAAAACGGGCATGGTGTGACCATCCGCGCCACCCAACAGCCACCTGTAACTGAGCATTGGGCGGAGCAGCTACGCCAGCACAAGGAAGCCGAAGCTGCCAATATTGCCATGGTTGAGCAAAATCAGGCCAATTACTATGCTCGACTAAAGGCGAGTGAGAATAAGGGCATTGGCGGCCCGTCGCCCATTTTGAACAGCTCTACACTGGCCGACGGCGACTCGGAGGATATTCGGAGGCCGTGGTCTGTCGACAAGCCGAATCGCCAGCAAGATTGGCACAACTTGGACCTCAGCGGTCAAGGGCTGCGTGCTTTATCCCCTCAATTGTTCTGTTACGAATTCCTCCAGGAGCTGTACATCAGCTCAAACAAATTAACTGTTCTCCCATCTTCTATCGGCAACCTACGCCAGCTGAGGATCTTGGAGGCATCGCACAATCAAATGTCCGACCTACCCCGAGAACTTGGGATGTGCACGTTCCTTAAACAACTTTTGTTGTTTAACAACAATATCCGCACTCTCCCCTTTGAGATTGGCTCGTTACACATGCTTGAGACGCTTGGTATCGAAGGCAACCCGCTCGATCCAGAGCTGAAGAAAGAAATCATGGAGAAAGGCACCAGATCTTTAATTTCGTATCTACGAGAACAGGCCCCCAGTAAGTTTTTCTTTGCCAGTCACGTTCTGCCCCTGCACACGCACAGACGCCTCTCTCTGCCGGTGCATCTTTTCCCTACAACCTTGCCCTTCACCTCGTGTGCATTGCGTTACCCGTACCTTGTCTTGGTTGCAAAACGTTTCTAATTTGTGTCTAGTCCCCCTGCCTCCCAATGACCGCAAGCTTGTCATTGTCCAGGAAGATGTGTCTCAATCTCTGGAACGCGTAACAGTTTTTTCTTGGAACATTCTTGGAGAACGATATGCCACATCGCAGCTGTACGGATACACGCCATCAGGTGCGCTTGCTTGGGACTATCGCAAAGAAAAAATTCTCGAGGAAATTCGTCATCGCGATGCCGATTTTCTTAGTCTTCAAGAGATCACAACGGATGCTCTTCGTGACACTTTTGGCCCTGAACTTGCCCGTGACGATTATAGGGCAATTCATTACCCTAGATCAAAAGCGCGGACGATGTCTGAGAAGGACGCAGCGTCCGTCGATGGCTGCGCCATATTCTACAAAAGCAGCAAATTTGTCCTCCTCGACAAACAACTGATCGATTTCCAGGCGCTCGCCATCAACCGGCCGGACATGAAAAGCCAGCATGATATCTTCAACCGAGTCATGCCTAAAGACAACATCGCTATTGTCGGTTTTTTCGAAAGCCGCAGAACTGGAGCACGCCTTATTGTGGTAAACGCCCATCTTGCCTGGGAAGGCACGCTCGCCGATGTCAAGATTGTGCAGACCGCATTAATTATGGATTTTGTCACCAAGCAGGCCGAGAAATACGCTCGGTGGCCCGGTCTCAAGGACAAAAAAATGATTGAAATACCAGGTGTCGAGAAGGATCCCAACCCCCCCGAATGTGCCCCTTCTCAAGAATATCGCAGCAACACGGACATTCCACTCTTTGTATGTGGTGATTACAACTCGACCTCAGAAAGCGGTGTCACAGAGCTCCTCCGCTTGGGTCGACTTGCTCCAGACCATCCTGAGATCGCAAAGTTTCAATATGGAAATTTCACACGTGACGGAATCGAGCACCCTTTCAGCCTCAAATCCTCCTACCAACACCTCAGCGGAACCCCGGATGAGCTTCCTTTCACAAACTACACGCCTGGCTTTGCCAATGTCATCGATTATATTTGGTATTCAACCAATTCCCTCGAAGTCGTGGACATTCTCGGTCCGCCAGATGCAGAGTATCTCAAGCGTGTACCTGGTTTTCCCAGTTACCACTTCCCCGCCGACCACCTTCAAATCATGGCCAGCTTTGTCATCAAGCCCCGCAAGGACAAGAAAAGCAGTTCATCGGCGAATTGATGGTTGAACGGTACTTTTATGAGGGTTATATGTTTAACAACGAAGCAGCTGGAGGTAGTTGTTCCGTGAACAATTCACTTTTGGCAACTTGCCTTTCTGGGCAAGGATTCTCAGGCTGGATTAACGCCAAATCGTTTGGATGCGAGCGCCGGTATGGTGCTTAGTGCTAGTTTTGTTTCTTTTGATGGCACTGTATTTGTTTTCAGCGTTTCGGCATTGGGCATACAAGAGGGCAAGGGAACAGCGCTGTTGGAAATGGATATGACGCGACCACCTGTTTGCGTTTAAGGGCTACTGACTCTGTGCACGGAAATCTCCAAACGAGGATGGCATCTCAGCAAGTGACCGGTGCCTCTTTCACATGTTCGAAGCACATGGGCTGCCATCCTTGTGACTGTCTTATGGGACGAATCTTACTTGCTGGGATTTGGTAAAACAATCACCTACGGCGTTCAAACACGGTGATTGGCCTTCTTCTGGATGGTCTCGTTCGGCATATGGGCCACTGGTGGAGGGTGGGGTTCCTGGGGCGAGTTAGGCGCTATGCGAGGTGTTTTTGTTGAAGCCGGAGAGGTGCAAGATGACGGGACTGGCAGGTCGCCCTTTGCTACGCTCGAACACGACCGAGGTTGGACAACCGGTTTGGCCCTATGACAGTTTTTCTGGTTCTATTGCGGGCCTCGCCGACGGTTGGATATAGTTTTGCGGATGGGCTAGCTTGTAATAATACGGAGCGTTTTGGTGGTTTATGGTATTTTAGTTTTATGTTTTATCATTTTCATTGTTTTCGTGTGTCATTGTTTTATTGTTTATTCTTATTCTCTTTTGTTAGGGTTCACGACACTCTATGTACGACCCATAACAACCGACCTCCCCTTAAAAGCAAGCATGGCAAATGTTCCAGATACGGTGTTCCTTTGCCACAGCATCGTGACACTGGATACGTTACGAAACTCGGTATGCAGTGTAACAGTGGTCGTCGGTGGTATAAGACATGGCCGGCATCCGGGTCCGTGAGACCTGACGGCCGATTTAACGTCCATGAGGTAAATTAGAGGTTGGTGGTGCAACATACATTTGTCGCCCTGCAACTATATGATATTTAATGATACGGTGGATACTTCCACAGGACCAGCGAGCAGCCCAGAGCCACTACGAGAATGGAAATTGATGTAAATACGGGGAGGAGGACACGCACACATGGACACAGGACGCTTGCATTGGTAAATTGGAGGTCATATACCGTCATAAGTAGGACATAGTATGTGACAAAAAATACGGATGCCTTATCCGTGAACACAGAATAACCCTTGGAAATAATAGAGACAATGTAAGGCAGGTATGAAATAATGAAATCGAGAGGAAGTTCAAAAGAAAGGCCACATTGGCGATGGGAGTAAGCATTAGGTCACACGAACCTCACTTCATCGAAGAGGCCAGCTCTCGCCTGCAACAAGGCGGCGATTTCGAATAAAAATGACTGTAAGATGACCGTGTTTGTCAAGATATGGGAAACCGTAACCGTTTTTTCTTCAAGAGGTGCAGTATCCTCATCTCCAGACTTCGTGTTGCCGTCCATTGCATCGGCCATATGTTTAACTCCCTGTGGTTTTTCATGCTGCAGGCACCCCTGGTCAGCGGCCACATCGGGTGGCGGAGCCCATTTATTGAAGCGAAGTGGAATTGGTGAAGAGTCACCTTGTGACTCTGGAATCCCGACTCGGCGTTCTAGGATTTTGGAATCCACAGCTTGGAAGGCAGCCATCTGGCTCGCGACTAAGGTGTCTTGCCTACCCTGCCCGCCCCAAGAGTTTGTGTCAGCGCCATAGCTACCTGGCGAGACCGAGCGTGCTTCGCCAGCCCAGTCCTTGGACAGCATCTTAATTCCCGGAATCAGTGGAAACTCTTTCGGTGCCACCGGTGTAGGCTTGGTGGATATGGGCGTAGATATACCGTAACCACCTTGCATGGGACCGGGGTGGGAATTGCTCACAGATGTTATGCCTCCACCACCATTGCCGTCTTCGATATGTGCACCTGTGACTGGAGAGAAGGCACCGCGACTAGTATCACTTCGCCCCCGAGGGCTGCTTGACCGGCTTGGAGTACCAAGCTCTGATAACAACCGTTGTGCAAAGCTTTCGAATACAGAGGGTCGTGTGGAAAAATCGCTTCTCGTATCATCCACAACCGGAGTATTTGGGCCCAAGCTATTGGATCCGTTGCCAAAGGTGCCTTTGTTCCGGAGAAGAGGCATTGGTATACTGGAGTCTGCCGTCTGAAAGGCTTCACGACGTTGTTGCAACAAGTCGTCGAAGCGAGGTATTGACAGGCGATACGCTGACACCTGGTTGGCTAGTGTCTGTAGCACTGTCAACAGCCGTGGAAGATTATTCCACTTTGGTCGCCGTCGACAATTGTCCATCAAATAGGTCGCCCGATGAGCCTCGGTTACGGCCCCATCCCCGCCCTTGACAACTCTCTTGGCATCTAACGGAGGGCGAACAACTTCATCATAGACATAGCCATCGGGATGCCGAATCATCCAGCCCTCTAGCGAGACAAATCCGCATGTACACAAGTCGAGAATGGCCTCTGTTGCAAAAAGGTTTGCATCAACAGAGTTAACAAAAAAAGTACGTAAACGATCAACCATAGCTGCCAGAAGTGGATCGCTTGGGCGGATTGTATGAGCACAAACATCGCGGGGCGCACCAGGTAGGCTGTCAGGGATGGATGGGAGAGCATGATTGTTTGTCGACACCCTCGGGGCGATGATCTTAAGGGAACACGAGTGTCCTTCAAGCCGCACAAGCATATCTCTAAGGATGCTGTCGTACACCTCGTTAAAATCGTCTTGACCCCCGACAATGCCTGCGATGGACATAAAGAACTCAACGTCCTGTTGATGAGCGCCAATCGTGCGGCGCGAACCGGCTCCCGAGATGGGCACGGTACGGATTAGTGTCATTACAGCGTAGCGATGGTGGCGGCGAAGAATGGTCGAAACGAGTTGGAGCGTGACACATATGGTTTGCTGGTTGTGTGACTTCAGGCAGGCCAGAATCAGGTCCACCAAGTTGAACAGGATCGGTGTAGCGGCAATTTCGACCCTTTCTGCCATCATTGTAGCTAGATCCATGGACTTGCGTTTGCGGGCAGCACTGACGGCGCTTTTCACCATTGCTGGCTCCGTAGTGGTCGGATCTGGAAGGGCTAGGAGGTAATGAAGAATCAGATTGATCATGTCAGGGTGATCGAGAGACTCTATTATTCGGCGCAAATACGTCAGGACAGCCACAGACGACCCGCCGTCAATGTCAGAGGATTCGAGAAGAGAAGGATATCTTTTTAAACGTGTCAGCCTCCAAGACCGAGGGCCGACGCCACCATTGAAGAGGGACGACATACAGGAGTTGTTGAAGGAAAATGACCTGAAAGTGCTCAAGCAGCGTAGATCTCACTTCGACAGAGCGGCAATGGTTTAGGACATCCTGCCAGAAGAGCAGATGTGACAGAAACGTGTCCAGTTGGACCTGGAATTCTGGAGAGCAAGAACTGACAGCCTCAAATGCAGGCCGCGGATGTTCGTAATCCGACAGCGCAAGAACCGGAGGGAGGTTGTTGACCGGGTGGTCAATAACGAGTTTGCGGCTTAGCTGGCTGTAAAGGGCACCGAGCCCAGTAGCCATAAGTGTGCTAAGATCGCTCTCGACAATCCACTGTTCAAGAAGAGCAGAAGACACGGCCGATGCAGACTCGATGATATAGAGCAGACCTGTACGAGCAAAGTCACCAATCTTGCCCTCGGAGTGGATGTAGTCCATCAGGACATAGAACAGGGGGAAGTCCTTCCGCTGCGTTTTCCCCTTGAAACGTTCGTGGTCCCCAGACCCCTTTTCTCTGTCGCCATCATGGTCGTCTAATAATTGTTGGGCCTTGAACCATGCAGGAAGAATCTCCGGACGAAGTCTGAACTTTGTTGTGATGTTGAATGCAAGCTCCACGACCTTGGTCTCAGTCTCGACGTCCAGGCGGATGCTGTTTGCGCCAGTGATACGGACGAATAAGTTGGTGAGGTTGGATGCGAAAGTCTCTGATTCAACAAAAGCATCGTCCTCGCTCTCGATCAACGTGCCGAAGAAATATACGGCCTCTTTGATGATATTCAGGTTGTAAGATGTAGCAGCAATCTTGCCGATAGGAACATATATCTGCTTTTCCGAGGCAAAGCCTAGACAGGTGTGTGGAAGCGGCCGGCGGGACTCGTCGATGAGGATGTCGGTCAGTTCCTGAATGCGCAGCTCAATGGTGTCCGCAGCACCAATATCATGTACAAGGTTGGATGAGTTGCGCCACGTTTGCTAGATGGGTGGAAACACTGAAATCAGCCGAAGAAAACAACACGAGATGCCCAGTTCAATTGGGCACTGTATAGTGAAGACGCTCGTGACCAGTAGAAACGAAATGTGCCTACCAAGAGTTGCCCGTATTCTTTCTCGAATCGATGCCGTCGTCGTAGGGGGTCTTTGACGACGTCCTTTCTCGACGGGCCAGCCGACAGGGGCGTGTGGCTAAGGAGTCGTGACCACTGTTTGGAATGCCGTTGTCAGCTCGGACTGATGATGCATCATCAGGTCATTCATTCTCGCGCAGTCAAATCAGTTGGCAAGAGGTTTCAACCAACATACAAAATCCATGGCGATAGTCAGGTCATCTCGAATAAACGCAGTAGTGTAGGCGAGGGTGTCGATAGGACATGATATAGGGAAGCGAGCGATGATGGAGAGTATAAGTGAGCCTGCCTCAGTGTTCGCGACGCTGTCAAACTCGCGTTTGCTTGGCTTGTCTCCGCCCCTCCCTATTTTTCGCCGAGAACGGTTAAGCTATACGTCGTATTTGTCACATGAATGAACTTTTCCCTATCAGTTGGGACGTTTGGCGTTGCAGATCTGGCTGGCAAAAAGTGGCTTTGGTCCAATAAAGGCGAAGTCGCTGGGGTGGGTCGTAACGTCTGCAACGTATTTCGACTGACTCCGACTGACTCCAAGCAAACACACACCGGGAATACTCTGTACCGAGACAGCAAACAACGTCATTCGCCGGATATCCTACGTAAGCCACATATGGCTCAATGACGGCGAGGTAGTCAAGACGACGTACTCTCTGGCTAGGAAAAGGTGTTTCGGCGAGTTTAGCAAAGCTTGTAGGCAAAACATAGGGGCTTCTATGATGTGATCTGGCCGCAATCACCGTCGGTTCGTACGGAGCGCAGCAAATATTGCAACATAGTCAGCCTGGATGCGGAGATATGCAAATATGTGCAGAAGACTCCTTATTTGGTACGGGCCAGGCGAGATAAAACCTTGTCTGCCTGTGAGCTTGTCCAACCACAGAGCACTGTTTCCCAGCCTCCTTCTGCAACTAATGCACACCGTCTGCGGTTATCACATCTAGGATTCTTAGTGGTGGGCGCCTGGCCAATCATACGCCGCAGCCTAAATCATCTCGTACAAAGCTGTGACCGGCTGCCCCAAGAACCAGTGCAGGTAGACAGCACCAGAGCGTGTATCTTCACAAAGACGTGTCGTTTCCCAGAACCCGGAAACTACTAAAGAGACGCAGCAACAGAGCGGGCTTTATAGACTTGGCCATGGCAGTACAATACATCGTACTTTTGCCTCTTTAACTAGCCTGTTACTTACCTCGGAAACCTCTGTAAATATTCAAGCTAGATACCACGTTACGACCCCTGCTGTCTTGCTATTCAGCAAATAGACCCTGCCTTGACACTTTTGTGCCGACCGCGCTGTTTCTATCGACTCCTTTCTCATTTCCTTCGCCGTCCTGTCGTATCTCGATGAGATGTGCGGCGTTGAACGACGCGACTGAACTCCGTTTTCATTCTCACCTCCCGGATTCCCCCTTGCGGCCTCTTGGAACGATGACTGCCCGGCGAACCGAACGTGTTGTTCCCACACAAGGGATCACCGGCTACGGCGTCGGCGTAGAGCCTTCACCAGCTCCATTCGTACCCTCTGTTCCAAAAACGCCCTGGCAGTATCCTCGACCGAACCCTGTTGTGGTCAACCACCACTCTTGTATGGTGCCAATTTCGACATCTGGTGCTGCAGACATCGGTCCAGGAGCGGCGCGTCTGTTCGCTGGTGCCTGGCAACAAGCAGGGAAAGTTCGTCTTGAATCAGTCATGAACCTGGCCACGGACTTGCTGCCAATGAACGTACCTCACTTTTATGATGATAAGTATGGCCCGTGTCATACTTACCAGACATCTTTCCTGGATCAAGGCCCTGCTCTGTCTAATCATCTATCTTCTACATTTGGCTTCCTTATAACCGCCATCGACCGTAACGATTATGAAGGATTTGAAACCAGCTACTGTACACTCGACGCGTCAGCAGCCACACTGGAAGTTTTGCGAGGTGCATCTCATCGAGAGGGGCCTTGCAGCCATTCCGAGGGCTCGACTGCTGGCCCAATCGCTTTATTGATATCTAGAAGCTACTTTGCCAAGGTAGATTATTATGCAAACTTAACGCTGCCTTTGAATTTGCCACCCATGAAGCTGTAAAACTCCCCTCGCCGCCTTTTCATTTCTACCTTCTCTCTCTCCTCCCCCCATTCCCTTTTTATTGATTTTTTTTGTATCATTTTGATATGGACCAACTAACAACACTCTTTAGATATCTTGCTTCATATCAGCTGCTAAGCATGGCAGCAAAATACTCCGACCGTGCTTATTTACGGCCGCAGGGCTTTGAGCGGTCTGCTCATATTGGCGCTGACTGGCGATCTGGTACAAAGGCCATGGTCATCAAGTCTGTCCCGATGGACGATGCGAACATAATTGTGTTCGCCATTCGCGGTACATCTGACTTCATGGACTGGGCTGTCAACTTGAACATGGCACCGGCATCCCCGGCCGGGTTTCTGGACGACCCGGGGAATCTTTGCCATGCCGGGTTCCTTTCAGTGGCTCGGAAGATGATCCGTCCAGTTGCTGCACGGCTCCGTCGACTTCTGGAAGAGGACCCTAGCCGTACCTCCTACTCTCTGCTCATGACGGGCCATTCAGCTGGGGGTGCTGTGGCCTCACTACTCTATGCACATATGGTGGCATCTTCGACATATGCGGCATCTGAGCTTAACTTACTCACAGGCTGCTTTCGCCGAATCCACTGCATCACTTTTGGTGCACCGTTGGTCTCGCTCCATCCATTACAAAAACCAGGAAGACAAGAACTCGCTAAGAGCTTATTTTTCAGTTTTGTTAATGAAGGTGACCCCGTCGTCCGAGCCGATAGGGGGTATGTAAAGAGCTTAATCGAACTGTTCTCTGCATCCATACCAGACCCTCGACTGTCAGCATCTGACACGCATTCGACAAATCATTGTCACGACAGCCACGGAAGGCACGGCGGTGATGGTGGCTACGGGCCCGCTCGGCTGAAAGCATTCTGGAAGGCCCCACCTTCGACATTAAGCAATGCTGGCCGCATGGTTGTTCTGCGATCTGGGAACCCGCGGTGGAGGCCCAGTGGGAAGGACACCGTGCAGGAAAGGTTGGGGCAAGGTGTTGTCGCACAGTTTACGTCGGATGAACAGCTGCGTAGTGTGGTATGGGGCGATCCTCTGTGCCATGCTATGAAGCTATATGCTGGCCGCATCGAGGTCCTTGCTGCCGCGTCTATGATGGCAGGGGCGTGAAAGGTGGTCTACTTTCATATTTCACCACTTCCAACTGCTTCCTTCCATGGCTGCGTTCTGGGTCCATTGCAGAGTGCGCAATACTGTGTGGTGTCGTTCGAAAAAGAGGAATATCAGTTAGCTTGACATGGGTCCATAGGATAAGATGCAGCCGAATGGTACCCGCATACTTTGATATTCAACAGTAAAGGTGTTAAAAGATAGCACAAAACGCAAACTTGTTCCATGAACCTCACTTGACAGTGTATGTAGTCCTTCTCGGGCCACAAGGCAACATCCTCAAAAGCTCGAACCCACATATACCAGCTGTACTACAAATTTTCTCGTACATCTTAAGATGGGTACTATACCCCGCCCGTCACGGGCGACCTTCGTCCCAGTGAACCCAGCGCCGGATGATACTATCTACGTCCGCGATGGCCTTCCGTGACGCTTCCACCCGAAACCACTCTCGGTGTTCCCTCCCACAAACTCCGCACCTATCACCATCCGCAACCCGTAGTCCAAGCCCAGCAAGTTCTAAATGAATAAGGCGCTCGACTTTGTGGCTGTGCGGTATCTTCCGCGGCACAACCTCGCTGGACATCCCAAGGCTGCGCAAGGTAGACGGAATGTAAGGATAGAATCTTATAAGCGACAGTTTGTAGCCACATTGCCGCGTCCACTCGTTGAGACGGCGTTGAACATTATTGGCCCGGCCAATTTTGAGAAGTAAGGCACTATTCTTCTCGGTGCTCCGGTTCATGACCTTCGTCACACTTTCTCCGTCGGCATTGCTTCTGCGTTCGGATCTCGAATCCCCTCTGTCTATACCACCGCCGTTGTTTCCAGACACACCGCCTGCGGCAAAGGATGCAACGATGTCGCTGGCACGCCGCCAGTCGCCGCCGTCGGGGCGAGTTGGAGGTAATAGAAGAGAGCGGGCGGCCTCGGTCGGCGGAGCGACCTGCAGCGACTCGGGCGTGAGCCAAAACATGTAAATATATCCCGGTTCATCGACCTGAGAGAAGGGCTTGGCCAATTCGGCCATCAGGCTAGATGCGGTCTGTGGTGACACCGTCTTTGGGACCAAGGCTAGATATTGCGCTGTTCGTGACGCAGTCGAGGGTTTTCGAGATCCTGGCTGGTGGTGGTGACTTCTGGGCGATGTCCGGTCCCGATATGTTTGCTCAACTGTCTGTTTGCCCTTGCCACGCGCGTGGGCCACATGGGCAGATCCCGACGACGAGGAAATGCCAGACAACTGGGCCGGCTGTGGACGTGGGCGAGGTGATGGTAAGGAAGCTTCGTCGGACGGGATCTCGAAGCAGAAACAAAAGAAGGCTGTCCTTGACGTCTTGGACCGTGGCCGCTGGGTTCGTGCCCCTGGCGATTTGAGCGACGTAGAGGGTCGCACACCTGCGCCACCTGTCGTTCGTTTGCCGCCGTAGCCATCCGTCATGCTAAGAAGATTCAGCCTGTCGGCGAGCGTATCCAAGCTCGTGCGTTCTTCGAGGATGGGGGAGGGTGATGTCTGTGGGCCTGGGCTCGAGCGAGCTGACATGCTCGCCTGTTCCTTGTGCTGCCAGCAATAGAGTCGTTCATCGCGGGGGTCGTCTACGCGGAGTCTACTGCCAAAGTGCCGATTTCCACCGACTGCCTTCTGATCCAGACCCGAGGGCGAAATACGGCGACGACAGGTGCGGCCGCTTGATGTGATACCACGACATGTCGTTGACGGGTTTCTAGAGTCGGAGCGCGCGACGAGCGATTCTGGCGTGTTGGCGATGAACGGCATATGGGACAGGGCTCGGAGCAATCGCTGAGTGGGTGGTGCGCAAACGAAAGATTTGAGTACCGGTGCATGCCTCTGCAACAGACAAGTTGTCGATGCGTAAAATGCGAGGCGGCGCACATGGCAAGCTCTTCTAGGCAGTGAGGCAGTAGCCTAGACATGCAACGCTGTTTGGACAGTCGTTGTCATCACAAACATACCACTAAAATTAAGGACAGCGTCTTTGTTTACCACTTTGTCAGAACGAGAAGACAAGAAATAGAAGCCGACATTTTAGTGCGAAACGTTTTCTTATTTAATTAGCCTTTTGGTCGCTCTCGTTGGTTTTCGAAATAATTGGCAATTGTTTGCCACCATCAAGAATGCATAGAAATAAACAAAAACAGCGGGGTTGGTACGTTGTGACAACGTGTGGTGGTGCGAACAAGAAAAGGATTACATAATTTTTTACAACCGCTTCTTATTGGTCCACATATATTTGCAAATATTGTAATTCAGGCCTTTCAAAAACAACATAAGTGATAACGAGAAATGCGACAAGAGCAAACAGAAACCATTATGTACCTGTGTAAAATGATACATAGGCCGCCACCTCTCATATAATCTTTATTTGAACTCCTATTGGGCGCCGGTGTAGGCTAATTAGATAGTCGATCCAGTTTATGTATAACGTAGTCCAAACCTCATGCTTCGCAGGCCACACACAAAATGATGTTGCTCTAAAGCGCATCGCATTCGTGATATACGTTTTCAACGACAAGATACAGAGTAAAGCTGTTACGAATGAAATCACTTCGCAGTGTAGATACTGGAGTTTTGCTAAGCTGCTGGTTTGGGATGTCAACTGAAGAAATGAAGAATAGTGTATGGGAGTACTCCGTATATAAAAGCTCTTGCCAAATATGCCACGCACGTATTCAGCTATGTGAGATAAAACCATTACACGGGGGTACGGATCATCGACGCATGGCGATACCATAAAACAACCTTTCTGGTAGTATTCGTAGAGGACGAGAGGTGGATCAAAACAAATAGTCAGCCGCGAAATTTTGATACGTTGTATTCTGTGCGACTTGCGGTGATGGACTTTCGGGGTAGCTTTCGAGCCAGATTGGGGCGTAGTTTCTCTTTCCTTTTCTTTTTTTTTTCTTTTTACTCAGAAGAGAACAGGTGAGACAGGCTGCTTTAGGTTGGGCTCTCAATTGCTTTGTTGGCCCTTTTGCTTATGTTTTGTTCAGTATTCAATCGTCACCCCCACCCCCAGTTAAAACCAACACTACGTGAGACATGTCAGTTCTTTCATTATGTATTCCATACGACACAGAGGACGCAAAACGATGCAACAAAGACGTAGTTTCAGTGGTTGAGAACCGCCAAGATTTCCCATCAAAAGCACCCCCACTGTAACGAAACGAACCACAAAAAAACTTGCTATTGCGCAATACTACCCCTGTAAGACGTTTTGGCCTTCTCACAGTCAGCGCATTTTGCGCTCCTTGTATGTTTTGTATTACTTCGAGCTGCGTAAATTTCTCCGTACGTCGTATTACTCCGTGGTCCCGAGAAGTTGAAATGATTTTTTGGTGCATTTTTCAATCAAATCGTACATGTAGTCTGTCAGAGCGGTCAGTTGCTCACCCCCGCCAAACACTCCTCGGCCGAAGGCGAATGAAGGGCCTTACTTGTTAAGGCCGCGCTAGGCCACGCTTGTTGCACGATCTTGAGGCGGACAGATAGTACTCCGTTCGACACCGTATGTTGTTCCCTATTTGACGTCATCCTGTGGACAAGGCCGTCCTTTGGGCCTTCGAATGACCGCTTATTTTTACAAACAATACACAGCACTGGCATGACTTTGTACCTTTATGTAACAAAGCAACAATATAATGTCGGATGTTTACAAACCAGAGACCCAGGGTTTGATCTTTTGGTGATTCGTATGTCTGGTTTTGTTCAAATTGGTTCTTCTACTGGAAGTCTATGGTGTAGCTAGTCCCCTGCTTCAAGCTCTTGCGTAACGTTTGGCTCGCGCTTAGTACTGAGGACTGTAGTAGTTCAGTTATGATGAAGTGTTTTCAATGTTAGATAACAGTACATTCGTACTATGGAGTACAGTAGTCAAGTTGGGGGAAGGATCATCTACAACTGAACCTCCCGGTCCCCGCTGCCCTCCCAATCCACCCCGCCCGCGCGATGAACAGACCCCCACTGCGACGGAGGACACGTTCAGTCGTCATCACATTAATCTCGGAGCTGCCGATGCGACTACAGTTGAGTCTCAAGTCTCACTCGCCTTCAAGCTAGACTGGCCTGTCACCAATTTGTCACATATTTCGCGGTTTTTTTTTTAAAAGTTTCACCAGACACCTACACAGAAAGAACATTCGCAGCTCGCGGCAAGATGCAGCCAACGGTCTGACTGGGGCTTCGGCACCCAAAAGCGAACAACGCACGGTCTCCGCTTGTCTCAAGAGTGGTACAGCCTACACGGCGCGTGTTTTTATTTTTTAGATGGGCGGCGATTCTCCCAATTCGACCCGGGCAAACTGGAGTGCCCATTCAAACAGGTCCTGCGCGGCGAGAGCCCGACAGAGTTAGGCCTTTTTTCCGTTGACCTGGCACTTTTTGTTGTGTGTGTGTGTGTGTGAGTGAGTGTGTGTGTGTGTTGAGTGTGTCTTTTAATCTTTCAGTTTGGCATTACGGACTGTTGAGGCTCCGAGTTAACCGCTGCACTCATCCAAAATCAACACTGGTCGGTAACCGCTTTTCTTCACCTGCAAGATGGACGCACACGAAAGATCCACAGCACCTGCTGGCGTGTTGGTATGTACTGGGCCCACGGCCCTTTCCTTGTTCGATCTCGCTCGCTTGCCGAGCCAATTGAGGCGCAAACGCGGTCGTTCGCCGCTCCTACTAGAACTACACTAGCGGGTCATGGAGACAACACCCCGGTCCTAGATTGACATGTCCCATTACTTTCGCCCCATCCAAGTCTTGTTTCCTCTGGGGTCGAAATCTCTGTTGTATGCTTACGGTGTATTTATTTTGATCTTTATCTGCAGCGTGTTCCCCGTCCATTGTGATCGCCGTTTCTCTTTCTTACAACACTTTTTTTTTTCTCTCTCAGCCTCTCCTTTCACACTTGTTGTCCCCCCATCCCCTCCCTTTCTTTCGGACCCTACCCCGTTTCTTCGCAACTACTCTTATACATGACCTCTAGCGCAACTTAGGCAGGCTGAACCTTGCATTGCTTTTTCGCGCCTACGGTTCGTCGAGAACTTTAATTTATTCCGTTACTTTCTTGTTGTATTAGAGAGAGCCATTGGTTTCAAGTCTTTCGCTTTAACCCAGCAGCCAGCTCTTTACCACCATATAGACGTTCTTGGATCTGCACCTATCCCGCGACATCCTTTCGGATACGACGAGCATTTGTCTCCAGCATTTGCAACGATGGCCGAGTCCCTAAAAAACGAGAAGATCGCCAATTCTCCGGTCGACTTTGACCCAGAGCCGGCAGTGTCCCCGGGCGTCTCATCTTGGTGGGGCGGCGGCATCAAGATCGGTCCTCGAATCGGTCCGGATATTACCCGCAGCTCGCTAGACTCCGACAGCGATGATAGTAGTGCAGCAATTTTGGAGAAGCAGCTTGCCCAAGAGGATGGCTGCGCTATCCAGTACCGCACCTGCAGCTGGCAGAAGACGGCCGCCCTTCTATTTTCCGAATACATCTGCTTGGCCATGATGAGCTTCCCGTGGTCTTACAGCGTCCTGGGCCTTGTTCCTGGTTTGATCCTGACTGTGGTTGTGGCTGCATTTGTGCTGTATACATCTATGGTCCTCTGGGAGTTTTGCCTGCGCCACCCCGAAGTTCGCGATGTTTGCGACATCGGCCAGATGCTCTTCTGGAACAAGAAGTGGGCATGGTATGCCACGGCTTTCATGTTCATTCTGAACAACACTGTACGTGTTACCCCATTGAAGGGTAATTTTATTATTTTTTATTATTGATATTGCCTTCCGTGGGACACCATGCTAATACTATCGCTCTTACACGACTACAGTTCATTCAGGTTCGTTTCCACCTCAAACTCGCGAGTCCTTGCTCTGTACTTGAGACAAATTTGTTCAATGAAGGAATATAAAGGGTCAAAAACATAGCGGGATGCAAGATCCGATGACCTACCTCTCTTTTCTTCTCCCCTTTCGCCCCTTTTTAATTACGGTTTCCCGCCTCCTGTCTATTTACTTTGCTATAGCACGAGTATCCGTGGCTAACTATTTGATAGGGATTGCACGTTCTCGTTGGTGCTAAGTACTTGAACACGATGACTGCTGCGGATAACAACATTGCCTGCCGCACTGTCAGCTTCAGTGTAGTCATTCTGATCATATCTTGGGTGTGCTCTCTCCCTCGCACCTTTAGTATGCTTTCGAAGCTTGGTACAGCCTCTGCGTTTTTCACTTTTATTTCCGTGCTCCTGGCCACCATATTCGCAGGCATTCAAGCTCACCCTGCCGGATACGACCCTCGCCCATCCTTCACAACGGCCGATGGCACACCTGCTGTTGGTGGTGACCCCATTGTGACAGCGATTCCTGTTGCTGGAACAACCTTCGTTGCCGCGCTCAACGCTTTCATGAACATCAGCTACACGTTTATTGGACAGATCACCCTTCCCAGCTTCATTGCTGAGATGAAGGATCCTCGCGAATTTCCCAAGGCTTTGTGGGCCTGTACAATTGCTGAAGTTATCCTGTTCAGCATCGTCGGTGCTGTTGTTTACGCATATGTGGGAAACCAGTACATGACAGCCCCCGCATTCGGCTCGCTTGAACCTCTGTATAAGAAGGTGGCATTCTCGTTCATGATTCCCACTCTTATTTTCCTCGGAGTTCTTTACGCGTCTGTGTCTGCCCGCTTCGTTTTCTTCCGTGTCTTTGAAAACAGCCGCCACAAAAACGACCACACTGTTGTTGGATGGGGTGTGTGGACTGGCATTCTCTGTAAGTAACGGTGTTTTGCATGGCCTTTTCTAGACCTATTGCATTTACTAGTCACTTGCGTGTAAATGCTAACTAGCTAGTGGTAACCTGGATTTTTGCCTTCGTCATTGCCGAAGTCATTCCCTTTTTCTCAGACCGTACGTTATTTGCAATGCTAGGCTACTAAGCTGTTCCGACCCAGTGTTACACATGATCACTAATTCCATTGTTTTCAGTCCTGTCACTCATGTCTTCGCTGTTCGACAGCTTCTTCGGATTCATTTTCTGGGGTGTCGCTTACTTCCGAATGCGCAAGGTCGACGGCAGTCTCGAACTCGTCAAGCAGGGCAATATTCGCGCCATTCTGATGGCTCTCTTGAACCTGGCTATTATCTTGATAGGTATTTTTTTCCTCACTGCCGGTACATATGCCAGTGTCCAGAGCATTGTAGACGCTTTCAATGCCGACCAAGTTGGTGGTGTCTTCACATGTGTTAGCAACGGCTTGTGAGATAACATTTGGAATCGAAAATTCTGGCATCTGAACAAGACTGCAAGAGTACTGCAAAGCAGCGACAGGGTACAAGCGCACAAATGTCTATGTCTTTGTTTTCTATGCTTGAAGGATGGTCGGTAAATTTATGTTTTCTGATATTTCCATCTCATTCCCATGATGGTCGCTCACGCCATGCATTCTGCTGGAAGAAGTCATGGCATCGTTTTCATTATTCTTGAATAGGTGATTACCTCGCTTCCCCCTTACTCTAGCACGTCTGAGTGGAGGGCAATTATCGAACCATAATCGAGATGCGAGTAAAGGATCGAGAGGTTCTACTATTTGGCTTGGTCTGGATGTGTTTTTATGACATTAATACCCATTTGTCATTTTCTTGTTTCCATACGCACAAGTAATGTCGTAGGACTATTTGGGAGGCCCACGCAGTATAACTGCTCTCGGACGTAATTTTATTGCTAGCGATACGACCACAACAGATACGGATGTTTAGACGAGTCTCGATAGTATTCTGATTGTGGTTAAGAAACTGCCCAGTTCCATATACTGCCCAGTCATTGTTCATCTTCACGCGATAATCTGTACAGAAAGCAATTTTGCATCTTCCCGGCTCGCATTGCTGGTGATCGCATACCACGCATCGAGCCTGGCCAACTTTTTGACATTCCAGTCTTCTCAAGGCTGACCGGCATGGTCCTTGATACGAATATGCGGGTCGGCCCATCTGCTATCGGCCAGTTTCTTGACTGTAGTTTTGGCGTCCATCCCTGCTTCATTATTATTACCGGATTCTTTTGGTGGCTTCTCTGTTTTTATTTTTTTCTCCTTTTCTCCATTGTTGTACTCCTTTCTGTGCCTGGCTTTTTCCGGCTTCTACCTCATCTTGAGTCCAGTGTCCCCTTTTTCGGTTTTCCCATCGGTTTCGTTCTTACTTTGCAAATCTTTGTCACCGTGGTAAACATCAAAGTGTGTATTGGTGTCTTTGGTGGTACAAGTTTGGGTGGACTCGATCGGCACAAACGAGAACTGATCTCGCTTTTCCCACCTGTGCTGTTGTAACTCATGAAGCCTCCGGCGTTCATTTCTATAGGCTATCCAGAGAGATTTAGAGTACCAGCACGGCGCGTGGAAGTAGAAAGCATTGTAGGCATCGCGGTAGACTGGGCTGCTCAGGCAATCGAACGCATCAGTGATCTGTCAAACTCATGGTTAGGTCTCATCCCCATTGTAAGAAAACAAAAGTTGGATTTGTCTGACCATGCTGATGTAAATCCTATTTGTCGTAGGGTTATTGACCAAGGTGTAAAATGCTTCGAGTAACTCATGGATACTGGCATTGTAATTAACATTGAGAACTGCATAATAGTTTGGTAGCAAGTCGCTCCCCATATGTTCCATGTTGATCAAATACCGTTAACATGAAGGATACACCATCGGCAGCTGAAAGTTGGGCATTTATCGTAGAGAATAGTCGTGTTTCCAATGTTCTGGGCGGTGTCCATTTATACGACGCGCATGGGCTGCATATTGTGTTACGGTTTCCGGCTACACGCGCCTAATTTATTTCGATTGCTTCCATCTTATTATGAAACACACATCCACACATGCACAAAGAGAGAGAGACAGAGGGACAGAGAAATTCCTTACCGCTGATTACTATTGATTCACAACGTGTCCAAGTTTGACAGACCTTCCTCTCACGGGTAAGGGCGGCTGTGCTGAAGTCTTGTCAGACGGGATGGTAAACTTTACAACAAAAAGCCGCACAAAAGATACAAACGTAGTTTGTATCATCTATGAGCAGTTTTGTTATGAAACGTATTTTGCAAACGAAAGTAGCAAACGAGTAGTTATTAACAAAGAATAAGGCAATGTGGAATGAAGGACTGATAAGAAGAAAAAAGTATAGAAAAAGCCCAGAGGTGTTGTGGTAATGTATTATAAAGAGAAAAAGAGATATGCAAAAAGAGCCATTAACAGAATAAACTAAAAGCATATGCCAACCCTTATCCAATTTTTTTGTCATTCTCCTTTCTTGTGCTTGCCCGTCCGTCGTCGGGCCGTTTCCTCAACGGTGGCTTGCAGTGAGGTTGGCTTCATGTGCCTCACGAGCATCCTGTGAAGTGCAATCGGCGGCGAAGACTCCGTTGCTATGCTCGTCCTTGGCTAAAGAGACTGACAAATGTCCTCGACTGACAAATGTCCTCATTTGGCAGGGTTGCACAACGAATACGTATAAATAGTGGAGACAAGGTATGCAAAACAAAATTGTTCAGGACAACAATGAACGCAGAAGAAGCACGCATGCACGCTGCTTACAACAGAACCATGCCAGCACCAGTAGCCATGGCAACCAGGACGTAGAGACCAACAGACAAATCACCCAGAGTTAGCATATTGCGCATGGCGGTAGGAGCGGCATTCTTGCTCGTACTCGAAGAGCCGCCCGAGGTCGATGAAGAGCCAGCAGTGGCAGTGGCGGCAAAGCTGTTGGAAGCGCTGGCAGACGATAGAAGAGCCGAGCACGAAGACGCGGCGGCTGGGGCCTTCACCACCTGAGCCTGGCCATTCCAGTCGCACGCTGACGAAGCCGAGTTCTGGTTCCGGTAGTAGGTGTCCAGAGCGTACGCGAGCTGCTCACCAGCGTCGCACATGATATAGGCACCGTATACACCAGTGCTGGTGTTTGCAGTGATTCCGGCGCAGGCGCTAGAATCTGCACCGCAAATGCTTCCGAAGAGGGCGCCGTAAGAACTGGAGTTGAGGCTAGCAGAGGGCACACAGGTCAAGGACTTGTACATGCACTCGCAAGTAGCATTGTTAGGGGTCGGCGGCAGGATGTCCGAGGCAGCCCAGTTGGAGCCGATAGCTGGGCAGGCAGCAGGGCTGTTGGTCGGGGTGTACGCGCTCATGGCTGTCGAACTGGGGCTGACCTTGGCAACAACGGTGGACAATGTATCATAGTCGGCCATGGTCGAGGCTTTGCCGTTGGAAATGCTGACAAGACCATAGTCATTGTCCTCCTGGAAATACATGTAGACGATACCGCCGGCAATGACGTCAGTCATCTCACTCGAGTATAGTGCAGTGGTCTCCTGCCAGATACGGCCGGCAGCGCCTTTGGGCTTGTTACAACCATACTCGGCGAAGAATACGGGCACAGAGTAGTTCTTGAAGAAGTCAACGACGTCGGAGTAGCCGGAGCCCGTGAAGGTGTTGTCGCCGCACCATTCGTATATGTTGTAGCCCCAGAAGTCGATGGCGTGGTCCTGGTCACCGCAGTTGAAGTAGTGAGCCATGTTGTCGCGGATATCGTCATCGTCGTTGGCAGCATAGCCGACACCCATCCAGCGGCTGGCGGTGGAGTTGATGTAGGACTTGACGTCGCGCACGGCAGCCTTCACATAGGCGGAAGCATCAGTGTTGGTATTGTTGTTGGTGACTTCGTTGCCCGCAAAGAAGCCGATGACATTGTCATATTTTCCCATCTCGTCGACGACGGCCTTGTAGCGCGTGAACAACGCCGTATTCCAGGTCGGGGACTCGCGGTTGATGGACAAATTAGGCTCGCTGAGATCGGAGATGACGTAAATGCCAGCCTCCTGCAGCAGAGTCATGCATGCCGAGTGATCGGCCGTGGGGTCGATGGCATATGTGCGGATGACATTGGTGTTGAGCTTCTGTAACAAAGGAACGTCGCGCTTGCAGAGTGTCTCGTCAGACAAGGGGTCGATGTAGGTACTGCCAGTGGTGGTGCCGGCAGCGCCAGTGTCCTGTTGGTAGGCAACGCCCTTGATGTAAAACTGGGTGCCATTCTTGTAGAAGAACTTTGTGCCCTGCAGGGGTTGTTAGTAACATGTGCACAGCAGCAAATAGCAACATGCTGAGTTGGAGCAAGGTTTCCTAAGTTTCCGGAGATCCCTGAGAAGCATCACGCTGGGCAAGGCTGACCTTCATGACAATGGGCTCGACCGTCGTGGACGAAGCCTTTGATGTGGCAGCGATGGCACTCCCCACCATAAGGAGGGAGGCAAGGAAGGACGCCTTGAAGCTCATGTTGGCAGCAGTAAAGAGAGCGCGAACTAGTTGCGTTTGGTAGAGAGAGGCGGTCGTGAAATGACAAAACAGTGAAAAGGTTCTATTTCTTGGGGTAGTTTTCTCGCGGTAGCAAGCTGGAGACAAGCAGTCAAGGTGTGAGATGCAATGAGCGTGCGCAGAAAGCAAGATAAGTTGGTAAATAGAGAGAACAACGAGTGAATGAAGAATGACAAAGAGAAAAGGGGTAAGACACAGCCAACAGAAGACGCGAGTCGTCCGTCTACGTCGACCTGCAAAGAAACAACGAATGCGAGAAGAAGAAAGGAAGTTCTGTGGCGAGAAAAACAGAGCAAAACTAGAGCGAGCGATGAAGGAGAGTCGGAAAGATCCAAAGAAAGCGAGTGAAGGAGCAAGGAGAGTGATAAATGAGGCCCGGATCAAGAAGCCGGAGCAAAGAAACACAGCCAAGAGAAATCAGGAGAGGGTGGGATGCGCGTCGAGCAAGGGTGAAGAAAAGCACCTTGGGAAGGAACTGATTTCCAGGGGAGATTTGATACGAGGCGCAGCAATTATCCTAGTGAGAATGGAGTGGGGCGTATTTCGCACGGTGGAGGTAGAAACACTGATAATGCCTTTCGAACGAATGTTTGATGTTATTCTACGCAGGCAATTTGGGCAGGTTTCAGGAGAGTTGGTACCAATTGTGGCGACGTACTGTTTTAATACCAAGACATACTGTGCGTCTAACCAGATACATGTGGAGCCAAACAGAAACTGAGTGGAAAAATATAGCTGCGCCAAGGGGTTCTCCAACTGGTCAAAATAAAACGCACTCACATCCTCACTCTAACACTTTTGAGTGTGTAACGAACCCCGCTAACAAAGCTTTCTGAGTAAGATACGGTATTTTTTTGGGTCAGGGAGAGCGGCTTTATTTACAAAAGAACCACTTTAAACAGGTACGAGACCTGGGTATTATGGTTTCGACAAACCGCTTTGTCTTAATACCGCCAGATACTTCGGATTTCGTTGATCCAATTCTGAAGGAAGCATTCTGTACGATGCACTCCGTACGAGGTGAGATTCAATTGCTCCCCAAAACAGACCTTCGGATGAGCCCTCATGCGTTTACTTACCCCCATGTCAGTGAACCTGGCACGATACATTGTCTGGCCCTGTCGTGCGCCTGAATTAAAGGACCAAAGCCTAAGAGTACTTTACGGCCATGCCTTCCCTAAAGGGTGTGTCGCCCAGTACGATACACGTCTCGCCGTCCCCTTAGGGTACGTACTCGAAACTCCCTGTCACCATTCCATACTTCGTATTACGATGTCGACCTCGTGGTGCGGATAGTTCCGTACCCTACAGTTTGTCGGCGTGCGTCTAAAGTAAGAGGCCGTTGACGGTTTTCCCTGAGGCAGAAAAGGAATTTAAGTGGATTAGTGTTCACACACTGGGATACCTCGTTGTAATATGTGTACTCCGTAGACCAATCAAAAACTCCCTACTTACTCCGCGTTGGTAAGGGGAAATTGGATAGAAAATACGAGGTCGTGGTTCACGTGAGTGCCATGTGGTGTCGTGATGTTCGTCTTCGACGCCGTCGACGTCTTTTCATCCCCTATGTTGTACTCCGTGCTCCGCATCGTATTGTAGGATACAATAGAACATAGGTGAAAGGATGTGGAGTACGTCAGTATATGCAGCCTATGCAGACCAGGCAACGAAACTGGATGTACTCCGTGGAATGAGCCGGGTTTTCTCCATTGTTCTATTTAAAGACTATTTTGGCATCGCTGTTATCCGTGATTATTTGTCTTCGACTAAAACCGTTTGTTTACTCACGACGCCGGATAAAGTTTCTCAAATGGATGCGATGATCGCTATTCCCTCGATGCTCTTCCCCTGTTAAAGAACATTTTCCTAGCCGTGACAACTAAACAGAATATGACCGCGCGTTACACTCAAAGAGTACTCAGCCCCTCCGTCGTCTCAGTATTGCTTTGACTTTCGGGCTTTTTTTCCCTAGTAATTGTAGAAAGCCGAACGGGAGATTAGCACAGGCTCTTGGCGATCTTTGCTAAGGACTCGCCGAGCAAATGCCCAAGACTTGTTAAGTACTGCAACATAATAAAGGAACGAATGGCGAATATTGGTATAGATGATGAGATTGTGTAATAAACCAAGAAAGCTCGCAGTAACATGTTGTCAGTCGTAGGCACTCCAGATGGGTGCTACAGCCGTTGCAATACCATTACAGCCTCATTATTGTTCTCTCTGTGCCTCATGCAATTTGCTCGGTGTCGAGTAGTATCGGTCATGATTTCATGGCCTTGTCTCAGCAGCTGTAGCCGTTACTGGTCTTGGGTAGAACCTAGGTTCCGTATGCTGGCAGTCACTGGCCACACCAAGCCTGCAAGCCTGTGTCTTTATCCCAGCAGAAACATGCAACATTCCAATTGTTCGCCTCAGCTGGTACCCATACCCGAGCCTGCTCGGTAATGAACCTTATGATCTGGTCTACCATACCAAGCAACCATTAATATGTCCTTTTGTTGTATGGAGTTATCACTAAGTACTTTATGGAGTATGCCATTTCCCGCTAGGCAGTGGTACAGCGAGATGTAGTCTGACGGCCGCGCTTTCTTTTTGATAAGGGATCTAGAGATGCGCGTCTAAGACTCAGTCCACTACACGGAGTACTCCAAATGGCCTATCAGTCCAGCCACCCAAGACGCCCAGATGCCCAGATGCCCAGATGCCCAGATACCCAGATTTTTATCATTCTTCAACCGCAGATATGAATCGAAAATTGGAAGCTGAGCCAGCTGGAACCACGACCCAAGGGCGTAACTTATGGGTTTACATCGCAGTATTGCCACCATACTTATTTGTCGTACCGTCGTCGCTCTTTGCTAATGCGGGCGTCATCGTGTCGGTCACTAGACCTTCGGCCATGATCGTGGCTGGTCCTGATTTGGTGTCCCTGCCCACGCTCATATTCGTGTCGGCGCCCGTGCTCGTGCTCGTAATGGCGGTGGTGTCGCTGCGGGTCGCCATGATCGTTTTGTTCACGATATTCGCGTTGTTCGAGGTGTTCGCGGTGTTCAGGGCGTTTGCGGCGCTCTTGATACTCGTGGTCCTCACAGTCTTCATGATCATCATGGCGATCGTGATTGTCAAGGCTTTCGTGGCTTTCGTTGGTCTCATTACTTTGGAGGTGCCCTAGATGGTCATGGCGGTTTTGCTGCCTGGGTCCCTCCCCTTGGTGATGGCGGCCCGTTTTCTAACCCTGTCAGCTCATAATACCTCTCACGCCCATTTCGGCCACTGGCATCGTAGATATCATTCATTCCATTCCATGTGGCATCGTCCTCCCCCCTTCTCCACTGCCGGCCTCTCTTTCTTTTTTATTTTATCTCTCGGATATGCGCGCCCGTACCTTTGTGAACAGTGCGCCAACGCCACCCAAGACCGCATCCCACAGGTCGTAGATTTCGCTCCATATCGTCTCAAGGATAGTTTGCGCCATGAGCAACAAAGGAAGGCTGTGCGTTTCTTTGTACGTGTGGGCAAACAAATCTCTGTACAAACTTGTAGCAAGACTCCGACCAAAGTTCCGGGCCGGTATCTGTTTTAGTCTTATTATGTAGTTGCTTTGTGAGAGCGAAAATTCCTCGTGTCGTTTGTGGTCAACATTTTCAGCCTTGCGTTAAGGGGTAAGCCACCAATAAGTACTGCAAACTACATCCTCCCCGCCAGACTGCATGCGTGATGCTACGACAGCCCGCGGTCTTGGCATCGCTTGACATTGAACCATCTAAAGGCTTGGCACTTTAACCGTACTGGGCAACCATGCAATCCAATCGCGACATCTCGTGAATCTTCTAGATTGTAATACACGCCTTAACAATCCCAGGGGTCATAGGGATCCCTTAGTTCTCGTCTTGTTGATGTTTAATGGCCATAAAGCATTACGTGGCAACAATAGACAACCGACACGGGGATGATGGCATAGCAACTGCGACGAGAGTTTCTCTCTTCTCTTTGAATACACAGGTTCGAGACAAATATTTCCCACCTAGTATGACTGTCCTTGTGTCTTACATAACGGCGTTACCAAGTCCTGACAGCCTTGTTTGTTTATAAAAGACTCAATTAAAGAAAACAAAAGAAAACTAAAGATCTGAAGGAGAGTGTAGAAAGAGAAGTAGTAAAGAGAGATAAAGAAAAGGGGCAATTCGAGAACAGCAAGAGTGGGGGACACAAATTAAACAAGAAGTCCCAGCCATAAGATTAGCTTATCATCCGGCACGTCTTAAACTTGTGCTTTTGACGATAAGTAATGGAACGCCCATGCGCTATTGTCAGTTCCATCCTACATATGGAAGCGGCCTTTCCAGACGGCGTGGCCACCTTGGCCGGGCCCGTGGTTGTCGCCATTGTGATTGTTCTTGCTGTTACCACGCGACAACTCGCCTTCCTTACGCTGGGGTCTATTAATCTCAACACGATTCGAACCGCCGCTCCAGCCCCAGTAGGAACGGGCGCCGCTGGCAGTTTCTGTATGCTTCTCTGCCAGTGTGGTTTCGACGGGTGGCACGCCATACTCGTAATCGCCTGGCCAGCCCCTCGTGGTGGTGGAGGCTTTAGAAGTGAAACTAGAGGACGAGGTGGCAGCCACGGCCTCTGCAGCGGTCGAGGTCTCGCTGTCGCCACCATCGCCATAGCTAACCGGGAAGGATGTGGGTGGCACAGTTTGTGACGACAACTTGGGAGATTCCTGTAGTATGCCGGTGCTGGAGATAGGCAGGGCAAGGCTCACTGAACTAGTAGTGGCGCCGACGGCACTTAACGTGCTCGTCGTAGTGTCGCCGAAACCGAAGCTGCTAGACACGGAGGCCCACGAGGATGCAGTCGACAGGATCGTGTAGGTCATACCGCCGTAGGAAGAGCTGGCTCCAGAAACAGCGTCAACTTTGGTACTTGTACTGAAGCTGGTGCTGGCGCTGATATTGGAACTGGGGCTGGGACTGGTTGAGGCGGATGTACTTAAGGAAGCGGATGCAGACTCGCTGACGGGGGTGGAGCGCGTTGTGTAGCCGGTACGAGAGTCGGAAGCCGAAGTGGAGGAGCCAGACGGGGAAACAGAGAGATGTACTGAATAAGACGTCGAAATAGATGCCAGAATACTGCGAGAGGTGCCCAGAGAGGTAGAAGCTGAGGCAGAGGCAGACATTGAAAGAGAGGCGGAGCCAGTGGGATATCCGAGACTGGAGAGGGTGCCACTGAGAGGAGCAGACAGCGACGCTGAAGCAGAAGCGGACAGCGAAGCAGGTACAGACGCCGATAAAGGAAACGAACTAGGTAAAGAGCCCGACGCACAAATAGAAGCAGAAGTGGAGGCGGTGGCGGAGGTAGACCGGGTGTTAGAGGTAGAAGCGGACAGCGACCCAGTCAGGGAGCCAGAACCTGCGCGATCTCTAGAAGAAGACAGGCTGCTCGTCGATGTCTGGAGCGACTTGGTAATGGTGACTGTCATTGAGGATTCGACGGTCAGGTAGGTGGTTGAGTCGACGCTGCTACTGCTACTTCCGCTCCTGCTCGGACCGGTTACTGTAGCAGTTGATGCGCCCAACGACGAGTCCGGCGACTGGGAATACACGGCAGATGTGTGACTGCTAGCAGAGCCTGCGCTGGATTCGATGCTGCTGCTTGTGGTACTAGTCACGGAAGGGGTGGATTCACTAACAGACCACAGCGATGAGTGAGAGTACACTGTTGTATGGCTGGAAGGTGGTCTGCTGCCAGTCGTGGAGCTGCTACTTCCATTCACGGCACCAGTGGATTCGGTGCTAACCGAAGGCAGAGAAGAGTACGAGTACACGGCCGACGTATAGTTGCTGGGGGAGCCGGTACTTCCAGTGCTGCTGGAGCCGAAGACCGCTCCAGTAGACTTCGTACTGAACGACGGAGAAGACGAATGCGAGTACACGGTCGATATGTAGCTGCTGGAAGTGGTGCTGTTTCTGGGACTACCGCTGCTGCTGCTGCTGTTAGAAACAGCCACGACTGCCATGGACGAAGTACCCCATGACGGGGATGAGTGCGAATATACGGTCGAGCTGTAGCTGTTAACAGAGCTGGAGGTGACGGCAGGACTTCTACCGCTACTCATACTCCGGCCGGAAATGGCGGCAGTCGACGAGGCGCTGGTGAGCAGCGTGGAAAAAGTAGTGTTGAAGGGACGCGAGTACGGCGTAGTCGAATAGGACGCCGTGGGGAAGGAGACATTGTAGCCAGTTTTGGGTGAAATGCTGCTACTAGCGATTCTACTGCTCCAGATGCTCGTGCCGAAGACGCTGCTTGGGCCGGAGACAGCATCCGTCGACTCAGACCAGGTGAAGTGGGACGAGGCCGGAGCTGAAGAGGACGAGCTGGTGATGGTGGAGATGCCGGTTGTGGCACTGGTCGTGCTCTCGGGATATTTCTCGGACGTGCAGGGCGTGCAGCTGAAAGAGTCTCTGATAGTGACACTGATCGTCTGAGTCTCAGTTTCCGTGTATGTCTCTGTATACGTTTTGACGTACGTCTCCGTGCTAACATCTGTCGTGTAGCTGACTGTGTCAGAGCACAGGTCATAGAGAGTTACGGTTTCCGTCTCGGTGATAGCTGGGAAGCCGTAGCCATAGCCATAGTTGCGTTTGACGTCGTTATCGTTGTTGACACTGGGGAGGGCGGCAGCGAGGGCGCTTCTGGTAAATGTCAATATGTAGTAATTTGGACGATTAACAGGGACCTGTTATGACCTGAGCCGGACGCTAAAGCAGCCAGACTGAGGCAAAATGATTGAAGCGGTGAAATTGAGCTTACCCTAGGCCTAGCAGGGCTAGTTTCTTGATCATGATGAGGGACAACCACATGTGGTTGACAGGGAGAGTGAAGTCGGCGTCTAGGTTGGAGGAGAGACTAAAGAGACGGATGTGTTCTACACCGAAAGGACCAGAAAGGGAACAATAAAAGGGGTAAATATAAGAGGACCGGATAGGCGATATGTCGATGAACGTCGATAATGAAATCTATGCTTAAAGGACGTAGAGAAAAACGATGAATTGAAAGATAGGTGGAAAGAGTCGCAACGACTGAGGCTCGGCCAGAATTCCCGTTTCTGCAGTGCCGCAGAAACAAGAATAATGGAGGAGGATTTTGGGATTGGAACTGGAAATGAAATGTGATAAAAGAGAGAAATGAAGAAAAGAGTGTTGCTTGAGATATTTTCCCTTCTTCTGGTTCTGAGGGGAGATGTGTTGGCAGCGTTCTTATATGTTCTTGGACATGATGAAAGCATCCAGAAGCTGAGGGAAATATCCTTGATGTCGGGGAATTATTCATCATAATTTATGCCAGCATTGTCTTGGTCCGGATTTTGCTGTCTCTCTGTTCTCCACGCTCTCGGCTTACTCCTTTTTGCTTTATTTTATTTTATTCTGTTTTACCGACTTCATTTTCCTGATACGGGTCTCAGGTTGTCTTCTGCATTGTTCACTGTTTCCTATGTTCTCTTTTACCCTTTCTTCTAGGCTCGTATTGCGTTTAGTCACTTGCTCGCCAAAACAAAAAGAAAAGCTCAGCTTGAGAATACCCTCGTCGTTGACCCCGGTAGCCGTATTTGTACACCCAAACTGGTTGCTTTGCTGCCACAATGCCATGTTGGGTGTTTCCGTGTTAGTGAGGGATAGTGCTTTATTTTTACTTTTTTATAACGAAGTCCAAACAAATTTTGTCTGAAATTCATACTCATTACCTTGGTATTTTGGCCTGCCTCTCACGTCGTACTGCTTCTATTTACTTTCCGGCTGCTCATATCCTTTGAAACCTATTTTCGTCGGGTTTTGGACAAGATGTATTCTGCACACCTTGTTGCTTCCTTCCGAGACCCGCAAGGGTATGTTTGAATCGGATACCTGCTTATGGCCTGTTTATTTTGCTCCGAAGATGACCGCCGCCTGCCAAGTAGATTGCTCCCCGATGGTACCCCTTGATAGCTGTCTTTCTGGCTTGACGGTCTGTCTTAACAATGGTCATCTTTCACGAAAGCTATAGATTGTAACCCACATGAGGCACTGGTTTCCCTTTAATCCTTCCGCATCTGTTTCTTTTCAGTCACAATCCTCCTACCATTTCTCGATACATGTACGCCTCATGTGCACGGGTTCCTGCAGCGTTCCTTTGGCATGCCTGGCATGGCTAACGTGGCACGAACCCATCCACTCGTGCGAGCTTTTCACTGTGTGATGTGCTCTTTGCTCATATTCCTAGGATATGCCTTGGATCCGGAAATTGCAATATGCTTGCCTCTAGACATATTAAACGGAGTATTGGATCAGAACCCAAAATTTTGACTTTGCGTCGTACGGGCCACTTTACATCTCACAGGTCATTAGCGTTAGTATGTTGTCGTTTGGCTCCTTGTTTTGTTTCTCCTACCTTTCAACACCAACACCTCGTCTTTCTGGAGGATTTTAATTGTTTAGTTGGCACTTTTTATTCTTCCCTGTTTCTGTTTTTGACCTCATGCCGTCGCGAACTAGCTGCCCGGCCATACCACGTCCAAAGGTGATGTCAAGTACAGGATGTGGGATAAATCAAATGCTGAACAAACATACGACCTGCAAATTCTGGGATGGCGAAAATTAGTGCTCAAGTTTCCTATAATTTTATACGACATCAAACTGCTAAATCAAAGCTCCCAGATACGAATGAAGGTGGAAGTTTTAAACAAGTAATGAAATACAAAAGCCGTCGACAGTAATCAAACGTTGTATATGTGGTCTAAAACCAGGGACAAGAACTAAAGTACCCTTGCAGTAGATCTTATATATTACACTGCCTGGGGCCGTAAACGAAGCGAAAAGGAGACAACAAGACCAGAAGAGCCATGCACCTGCTAAGTGTGTTACAAATCACGACATTTTGACGGATGTGATCAAGATTGGGCTACGACCTAGACCCTGTACTTTCTAGCGTATTCTAATGCCCTGGCCTCCACGGATTTGTAGAGACTGGGGAAGTAAGGAGTGGTGAAACAAAAGCAAGGTGGACGAGCGAGACATTCGGCGCGCTGGTGCTGTTCCGGACAGAATATACGTGGCAGCATATAAATAAAATTGCACATAACGGATGTGATCCATCACCGTATCCAGTTTGTATTTCCCGTCGACTGATGATAGAAGATGTCACCCGAAGACATTTCCCTGACGCAACCACCAGAAAATGCAAGCAGGGAGTCCCAAAGATTAGATTTTTTTGAGAATTAGATAGTTAGGCTTTGGGCAGATATGAAAACGTCACAAAACAGGAGTGAGGTTTGATATGGAGCACAATGACTGGCATAAACACAGCATCGCACGACCGACGAAGCAAACCGATGGCTTGCTGCTGTTGCACTAGGATGACTTATCTGTTGAATATAGCTTGTGAAGCTCCGAGACTCTATTGGTTTTGTGGTTTAACATTCATAACCAGGGTTGGTAGCCTAAGCAGCCTAGCTTAAACCGTTTCTAGGATTGCCTCGCAGGCGGAAGAAACCGAGGGTGGTCCCGACGAGATAGGCCCATGTAGCTACCGTACTACGTAAGTCTTTGGTAGTTCACGTTGTTCGGATATCCGTTTGTTTTTCAGTCTGTCCACAATATGTGTCTGTTTGTCTGCCTGTCTGGAGTTACTTTCGACATTGACGTGGCATTTAACAGTCAACATGACACAACGTGAAATTAGTGAGTCCAGTAGCGGTCAAGGACAGCGACTTTACCACCCAAAAGGGGTTGTACAGAATAGTGTTAGGCAAATATGAACAACACGAGGTGAGGCGGGAGAAGCATGCTTGAGGTGAGGGACCAGCTGAACGGGTGAGCTGAGAACATCGGGAGTGCCGTGCTACGTGCAATACCGTACCGAGACACAACATGTTCCGAGCGTTTTGGCATAAGGCAAGGGGGTGTCCTATGGCAGCGTATTTGCATGCCACTAAAATTTGTGCTTAAAAAATCTGTGATGTCCCTGGACCTTCTTACCTTTCACTATATTCTGTTTCTTTCGGCACATTTTAGATTCTCTTTTGTTTTTATAGTTGCATATTTCCTCGTAATTATTAAAGACTTCTGATTGCATTTCTCTCGTCACTGCTTGAACACAAGAAATGTCTCGGTTCTGTAGATAATACCTGTGCGAAAGGGCCGAAATAACTGTAAAATTGAAACAAATGTTCAAGACGTATCTAATATAAATAACCATATAAGACCTCGTAAAGGTGAAAGCTCTGGTATAGTTACACGGAACGTCGGGAAGTGGGAATAACGTTCGTTTCCACAAATACACAAGTTGCAAGACGTTTTCAAGTGAAAGGGGTACGTTTTGTAGTCTGTTAGTTGTTGCGGCTCTCTCATTTCATCCTTAAGCGACAACGGCAAGATAGACAAGAAAGTACTCGGCAAAAGATGCATGCCAGGTGCTTTTATAAATGCAAACA
Organism: Sporothrix schenckii 1099-18; assembly: GCF_000961545.1. Classification (NCBI taxonomy): domain Eukaryota; kingdom Fungi; phylum Ascomycota; class Sordariomycetes; order Ophiostomatales; family Ophiostomataceae; genus Sporothrix; species Sporothrix schenckii. Next base: position 68,388 of record NW_015971142.1, read on the forward strand.
AAAACCGTGCCAGTCACGGGAGTCTACATTTATTTCCACCCTTTTTCTCGCGATGTCAATGTCGACGTCTTGTCGTGCTATTATATCAGCGCTTGAGCACAAACCAAACTAGACACTGGTGAACTCGCCATATTTCATGGAGTATAGCGCTGTCATCTTACTGGAAAGCCATGCTACAGAAGTCTAAAAAGAGACGAAATATTATGCAACGCAGGGTGCACAAAGGAGAGACACAGGTGATCGGGATAGAGCCGTTCGTAGCAGTGTGCTTATGTGATCGAACCATATTTGTATTGTTTTGTTTCCTTTGCATTTCAGACGAGACATATACTGGTTCTATTTATGGTACGTGGGGGATATGACATACAATTGTATCTTTGCCCCTTCGAATTTTCTGTTAACTTTACGCTCTTGACTCCCATTCCATTCCCCATTCTCTTCTTCTCCTGTCCTTTTCGTCTCACTACGCCACAACAGCAATTACAACAAGTAAGCTCAAAGATGCGGCGCGGTAGCCTGGGGTGGCTCCCTTGCTGACGCAGCCGACAGTCAAACAGCTTCAGCAATTATCTTGGCCGCGTCCGGCGGTCCGCGCAGATACCGTTCCTCTGCTGTCTGCCAGTTGATGACCTTCCAGATGTTTTCGACATAGGCCGCCTTACCATTCAGGTACTGCAGGTAGTAGGCGTGCTCCCACATGTCGACGCTCAGGATGGGAATCTCGCCGCCGACCGGCGAGTCCTGGTCCTTGGTTGTCACGATGTGCAAGCCTGTGGCTGGCTCCAGCACTAGCCATCCCCAGCCGCTGCTTTTGATGCCCAGCAGCGCAGCCGAAAAGAACTTCTTGAAGTTATCAACGCTGCCCCATGTCTGGTTGATATCCTGGACCAGAGTCGGGGCGGCAGCGCCCGAAGGATCCGACTCGGGTCTACCGGCCGGAGCAAGGTTCCGCCAGAACAGCGAGTGGTTGATATGACCGCCGCCGTTGAATCGGATAGCCTCCTGGAGGGACACCTGCGTGGCGGCATCCCCCGTCGCGATGGCTACGGTTAGTGACTGCAGCGCCTTGTTAAGGTTGTCAACATAGGCCTGGTGGTGGCGTTTGTGGTGCAGTTCCATGATTTGGGCAGAGATATTGGGCTCAAGCGCCTAGGAAATGGTGAGAGACCATGGACGGTCAGTACACAATGCTTCTGGCAAAACGAGCCCCGACATGGCGGCAAGGCAACAAAGACTAAGGGGGGGGGGGAAGGTCCTCGTGGACACCCGTGCTCACATTGTAGGCGTACGGTAGGGCCGGCAGCGAGTAGATTTTGGCAGACATGGTTTTCGTGGTGAAAAATGGTAGAAATGATGGTGCACTGGTCTGGATAGACAGAGATAGAAGGATACGATAGAGGGATTACGGTAGGGCAAATTCCCAAAGCAGAAGAACTGTAGTTCAATATGAAGAGATCTGGATGGGAAGATAAGGGAAAGAGCTGGGAGAAAAGAGGAGATATCACGAGAGAGGAAGAAGAGATGGGCAATAGAAATGACGAGGGGAAACAGTGTTGCGCGAACAGCCACAGTGCCATCACTACCAAGCGTATGCCTCAGGGCACGCTATCTTCGACGAAATTTCATTCCTTCATGGGCCATGAATAGCCACGAGGCCCTTCCGGCTTTATCTGCATATATTTTAATGGTCATCGCGACGTTGTAGGTGCAGAGACTGGATGAACCTCTTTGGTCAGCAACTAGGGCGCCCATGTGACTTGCATTTATTAGTGCTTCTGGTGCTGCTGCATGTACCAGTTTTCTCTCGCAAACTTGCTCAAACTATCTCTGGCCGGTCATATATGCTTAGAAATTGGCAACGACAGCGATGGCAGGGCCAGTACAGGAAAGAAATTGGCAAAGCGCCGTATTCGATTCTGCGAAGAGTACAGCCGGCGCCTGTTTGCTCGGATGTCGAAACCTTACAGCCTGCCAACATCGGCCTTCGAAATTATCTTCTGTTCTATCTGCCCTGCCCTCCTCATCCACCAAACGACCAAAATAAAGGCATCAGACGAACGACACGCTCATCACAATGTGTGGCGACGAATCTCCTGCGTCATCGTATGCCCACCGTTTTGGTGCCCTTGCAATCATGAGCCCGCCAGCCTTGCCTTTTCCCACAGCCTCATCCGCAACCTCTTCGCCGACTGCATCGCTGGCAACAAGCCCCGGTGATGTGAGGGCGCTATCGGGCAGTATTGCCTTTTTCAATGACACCGACCACGACTGCCAGGTAGCGACGCATGTCCGCTTTTCACCGTTGGAAACACTGCCGACTGGCAGAAGCTTGCCTTGGCTCTTGAATATCCAGTAGGTCTTCGTCTGCGTGTCCGCTATATTGTGAGGAGCTTTCGTGGACTGAAACTCATGCACAGTGATTTTGGAGACGTTCAGTTTGACGAGACCCAGGTGTCCACTACCTCGCCGTGCGGGTCCGTCCTGCACCGGCTGCTGGAGCCGGTACACTTACACGTGGGGCGAGACCGGGACGGCAACATGGGCATCATTGGGCGGCGTGTGACTATGTATCGCGTACCGCCGTCGGCACCCTACCGGACACACGCAATACCGGTATCGGAGGGCATCGTGGGGTTCAACAGCCTCCCGAGAAGAGATGCGTCGTTGTAGTTAAAGAGAAAGCGACGCGATGCCGTGCACTTGGTACCATTCGTGAACTTGGAATAAATTTGCTTCGTCCCCTCTTCTTGAAATGTTTTGAACACCAGTCACCTTTTTCTTAAACGTTTTCCAGTTTTTCCATGACACTCTTTCGTCCCTGGCGGCAACCGGCACGGGCTTCTTGGCGGACTAAATGATAGTTTTGGACGTTGCCGAACCGCCTGGAGCTCAATTTAGAGATGCAGACGACATCGACGTGGACAAGGTCCATTTCACCTGCATGTCGTCCGTCTGGTTCACTGTCCGGCATGATGAATGGAATCTATATTTTCAGGCAATTAATGAGGTGTGTTCCTGGCTTGACGAGTATCAACCGGTTAATTACACCGGCGCGCAGGCAGACGGGCTGCTCCAGGACTACATATTGTAAATGATAGCGGACCAAAATGAGACGTAAAATACGCTACTGTCACCAGAGACGAAAGACTGTGAAAGTCGTTAAGAAGGGAGACATGTTTGGTCTAAGTACATACTTATATCAATAAGAAAACCAATAGCAAGGTATACAGGCACTCTTTTGATAAATTCACTCAGCCGTGAAATTGAACTTCTCATCCCTATAGCACGACGGAGTATAGTTAACCAAGGCGCTGCCAATTTGCAAGCCGGACAACAGCGTCCGCTTTTAACCTAATCAACGGATCCCCAAGAAACGCTCGTACCGATCTTTTTCCTGTCCATGCTCCCTCCACATGGGTCGATGCGAGGACCCGGAACGACCTTGACAACGACTGACGGCCGCAGACCCTCCAGGGTTCTTTGGATGTATATATTGCCGGTCACTGTTCGTGTCAAATCTTGGTGAGATGGCATGTTGATGCTTTGCTTAGCTGTAGCACCGATATTTTTCGTGTCTCTGGCGTTGTGTTCGCTTCCCCCTCGCTTTTGTTCTCATAGCCACTGTAAGAAAGGAGGCTTTGGCACACGCACACCATGCAGTTGTCTCTCGGCCTCCTAACTGCCGCTGCAGCCGGCAGTCTTGCCTCGCCACATCTCGCACGCGCCAACACAACTACGTGCAAGTGTTACGCTGACCAGTCCTGCTGGCCAACCGACTCCCGGTGGAAGGCTCTTAACCAGGCTGTGCAAGGTCGTTTGGTCAACTTCGTGCCGCCTGCCGCCGCATGCTATCCAACGTACGGCAGCGCAACAACGGCCAACGCGGATGCGTGTACGGCCATCCAGGCGAACTGGACCAACGCCAACTGGATGTAAGCGGTCCGAGTTCTTGGAGTGGTCTCCTTGTTCTTTCGCTTTCATACTTACCTCTGCCTTGTAGCGTCGACCAATCCGCCCAGACATTCTCTAACTTTTGGAATAATAACTCGTGCTCTGCCGCCGCCGACAAGTGCGGCGACAAATGCGCCCAGGGCCTATCGCCGTCCATGATTGTTACTGCCAACAACCAATTCGACGTGCAGGTCAGCGTCAACTTTGCACGAATCCAAAACCTGCGCCTCGTCATCCGCAACACCGGCCACGATTACCTGGGTCGCTCAGCCGGCTTCGGTTCCCTGACCCTCAACACTCACCGCCTCAACAATATCCAATTTGTAAAGTCCTACACAGGGCCCGGCAACTACACTGGCGGTGCAGTCAAGGTGGGCGCAGGCGTGCTGTTCCGCGACCTCTACCCCGCGGCCAAGGCAGAGGGAGTCGACGTTGTCGGTGCTGAGTCAATGGTAGATTTCTCCTTCCCCCAATACCACACCCTGTCCCGTTTCCCGTCACCTTATGTACGCTCTGCTAACCTCGACTCCTTGGTAGACGGTCGGCATCTCTGGTGGCTATGTTCAAGGAGGCGGCCACAGTCCTTTGAGTGGACTCTATGGCATGGGTAAGTCAACCTGCACCTTTCCGTCCCATAGGCCACCGTAATTTCGGCAACAGACAACCGGCTCATTCTATTCTCCCACGCAGCCTCGGACAATGTGCTTGCCTTCGACGCCATCCTAGCTTCGGGAAAGCAGGTGCAGATCAACAGCGAGAGCAACTCTGACCTGTTTTGGGCTCTGAAAGGCGGCGGTCCTGGCACATTCGCAGCCATCACGGGCGTCACTGTCAAGACGCACCCGGTCATCGCCTGCACTGGCGCCACACTTAGCATTGCTTACAACCAGCCTAGCTTTTGGAAGGCCGTAGCCGCCTTTCACAATCAGACAACTGCCTTAGTTGATGCTGGCATATACGCGGCATACACAGTAACGAAGGCAGGCGGTCTTACCGTTCGGCCGTTTGTTGCGCCCAATATCACCATTGACCAGTTCAGTACGATGGTGGAGCCGCTGGTCTCACAGCTGGCCACGCTCAATGTCACCTACACCTTGAGCAAGGTGGTGTCATACCCTACCTTTGACGACCTGTACCACGCGCTATTTTCGGCCGATGCAGACGCCGGCGGCGGCAACACGCTCCTGAGCGGAAGGCTGTTTAGCAAAGATGACGTGACTAAGAACGGCGCTGCTATCAACAGTGCCATCGGTGACTTGGTTAACGCGGGCCACACCTTTGTTGGCGTCGCCGTGAACCCGGGCCACGCTGTCCCCGATCCGGACTCATCCGTTAGTGCCGTACATCCCGTGTGGCGTAACGCCGCCACCTCGACCTATTGGAAGTTTGAGCCGCCCGCGTGCCTCAGTGAGGTTGGCCGCCTAGAAGCTCTACAAAACCTGACCCGGCTGGGCGACGCACTGCGCAAAGCATCCCCCGGCAGTGCGGTGTATGCCAACGAAGGCAACGTCAATGAGCCCAACTGGCAGCAGACCTTTTGGGGAGCCAACTACAAGAAGCTGTATGACATCAAGATCAAGTACGACCCTAGCGGTGTCTTCTGGGTACCGGCGACGCCTGGTGCGGAGCTGTGGACACTGGTCGATGAGAAGCAGCTTTGCAAGTCAGCGTAGATGACTATCAATGGGGACTCCGAAGGAAACAGAAACAAAAGAAGTAGAAACAGGTATAGGGTGTACCGTGAGGGTGATTGGTGGAGGTGCGAATAGTGGAACGCTTTTTTATTGATTTCACGCTTGGTGGATTGTTCGAGAAAAGTGCCGTACGCGGTATCATGCTGCTTTTGCGAAATTGAGTTTAAAACAAAACGACCTACGGTAGTACTGTGCCACCGGATTGAGTGTGCCAAAACAGTGGACCAAAACTAAAGTCCCTTTCCTAGCCGAGAAAAGCAAACGCGTGACATTATTCACCACAGGCGGCGCTACGTTTTGGCTGGACTTTCTCATTCTCGCACAGAGTCACAAAGTTGTGATATCTTGTGTTCGGTGTACCTTCCGTTCCAGCACCGTTGTCGTCCGGCGTTGACACGACGTCACTTGCGGAACTATGAACGGCGACGAGAGCCACGACAACACACGCAAATCCGCGATGGATTTAGAATCCATCCGACGCAAATGGAAACCGGCCTTCGACCGAATCTGTGACTCGTTTGACGCTCCGATGGAGCACCATTGCAATGTTCTCACCCAGCAGCTCATTCATTTTAATGAAGACAAAGCGGCTATCCTTTCCGACGTGTTCAAGACTGTGGGCGAGCAACAGGCTCACAGGGCATTCGACGACATGCTGAGAGAATTGATCCCGTTGAGTCTACGCCGGCTCATTTTGCTGATTGGAATCGACAGCACACCAGTCCCGGAGCAGACGATTGTCGCACTTCCTCAGCCACTGCCATCACCAACTCTATCTGCCAAATATGTCACCAACACAGGCGCGGAATCCTGGGCCAAGAAGCCCTCGGCTGTTGCTTGCAGTGAAGGCAAAGTTTTAATGCCGTTCGGCTTTGAAATTGACGCCCAAGCCACCACCGTAACGGTACAACAATCCCAGCGCCTGATGTCTTCATATTTTACGTTTCGCTCTTCCAGCACTTATAGGGTGCCAAGTACTGGGGCAACGACGGACGTGCATATTTTCATGTTCGTCCATACGAGCCGAGCTTCGAGCCTCTCATTCTAGCCAGAGGCATAAGACAATACTAATTCCTTTCCTGCAAATTTAGGAAAAGGGCAAGGGCCACCATTATATCCCAAGTACCACACAACCTAGAGCATTTGACGAGGCGCCTGGAACAGGGCCTGTGGACTATCTCAAACCCGTGTCACCGGCGGTTCTAACCTAGGAAGTTGACGCTGCTGAATTCTTGTTTCAATACGAACCATTCGGCCACGGCTGGTTCGTTCTTCGTTGCCTCCAGGCCTTGGATCCCAACCCCGTGCTTTTTGAGGCGCACCCTCTGCAAACACTGCATAGCCAGACAGGGTTGCCGCTCGGCTTGCATCACTTTAACCGAGAGGCTTGTGGAAATCATGACCGCAACCAGATTTATACGGTTCAAAGCATGCTCATCTCATTCGCCCAACGTGTGGTCGACGAGGACGGCGAAGATGTGACCGACGAATGGGCCTACCTGTCAAACGAAAGCCTAGAGGAAAAATTAGTCAAGCGAGCCGCAAAAAGGGCTTTGCGATCGATTTGTCATCGCCAGCGGAGAAAGTCCAAAGTAGATTCGACTACTGCAGCTAAACTCACGAAGGCAGAAACTGACACTATCACAATCGTGGATGATGATGACAGTATGATGGTAGGTGCCGATGACGATTTTGAGCCTAGCTTTTCGGACACGTCAGCAACGACGGATGGCAGCATTGGCATATAGGAACACAGTAGCAACATGCTTTGCTTGTCCACCCACAACAATATGTTCATATGTCTATCGGGAGACGTTTTATTGTTGTGTGTGTTTACAGCATGTTGGTTGTACATATGTTCAAACAATTGTAAGTGTGTGTGGCTCTGGAATAAGATGTCGCCAAGATACGAAAGTAAATTTAAAGCCATTATGAATAAAAGAACTAAAGGCGATATCGACGGTATCGACGAACATGGCGGCTGGGGAGATCTAGTTGCGATGTGTCCAAGTGTTTGGTATAGAAGTGGTTTGAAAGGTATCAATGCACTCTGCTGCCACGCCACCGACAGAGAGTTCCGATGCCTCATCTGCCGTATATACAGTAACCCCCAGTACTAAGTTGTGCAACTATAATCCTTCTTGGCCCAGGCCGCGTCCTGATGTTTGCCCTAACACCATGGCCATCAGTTCCTTCACGTTCGGCTGAGGCCCTACCGCTGTTGTTGCTATACCATCTGGGTTGAGCCCCAGGCCTGTTAACTTCACCTTGGCCATCGTGGCTGCGGTATCGAGGAATCCCATCGTGTCCAAAAGCTGTGAAGAGCCCAGGGTGTTCACCATAGCTACCTGCACCGCCTGCCACCGTCGCACTACCACGTCGGGGTCAAACAGAGGACCACTCATTCCCGATCCGCTGCCTGTTGTGCCGTTGCCGTGAATCCATAGACCGAGCACTTGCTGCCCACTTGCCCCATTTGTTCCGTCTGGCCCCTTTGACATCGTTTCTTCGTTCTCAATGCCGAGCGTGATCAGACCCCCGAGGACCTCGGCCTTGCAGACCCGCGCCAGGTCCACCACCACGTTCATGAGACCTTTGCGGTTGAGCACGAACACACAAGCCCGTGGTAAAACAAACTCCTCGATTTTTAACGGTTCTTGTTCGCACAGGAATAGGGTGCCCTCAATCTGCGGATCAGCCTTGATCCAGCCACCTGCCTCGCCGTTGATTGCGTAGACAACGGAGCTGGCTGCCACAGCCTCGATGCTTCGAATCGTCGGCTCGTAGCATTGTAAGACGCGCAAGTTCATTTCGTCGATAGACCCTGTAGGTATATGGACATCGGCTGTGTGCTGGTTATCGACCGAGGGTCCATCGCTTGTGTGGTTGTTCTGTTGCTGTTGTTGGTTTGGTTGCAGCTGTTGCACGACATGGTGTTGAGGCTGCTGCGGACCATGCGGTTGTGATTTTTGCCTCTTATGTGCCTTCCGTGGCATGGTTTCTTGTAGTCTAGCTTGCGGCTGCTCAGGACGGAAATGATATATATTTCGGAGACGACGGAGGAGGTCGATCGAGACGCCCAGATGAGGCTCTCGTTGGTCTGCGTAGGCGTGTTGGTTTCGGGCGGAAGTATCGAGCTATCGATCGTAGGGAAGAGTCGCACTATGGAAGGGATTGTGATATTAGTTAGGTGTAGGCCATGTGAGTATGGTTGGGTGTTTGTTGTCTTGAAGTTGCGGCATTAGCATTGAAGCTTGCCATCCGTTTGTACACTACACGCAAAGTGCGCCACCACCAATCAGTAGTGTCGAGCTGTATTTCTACCAGGCATACAATTTACATTCGTATGATAGGGACTTTATCGCGATAAACAGTGCATAAAATGAACCTAGTACTTAATACTACCCAACCAGCCCCCGCAAACAGTGCGCAAGGTTCTAGAGATCTAGCCCGCTTACTTGTCTCGATCCCACGGGCATCAGCAAGCATCTGCTTTGCAACCAACCAACTGTGCTCTAAATACATCTCGTACAACACTTTAACTTGCATCTAACATTCGCCTCTGGATTTGCACCACACCAAGTTGTTACATAATTTGTCCAACTCCTGTCTTGCTATGATACTACGCTCCGACATAGCCTTACTGTTAGTCGAAATTGGATTTACGACAGTTTCCAGGTTGCATAGACATTGCAACACGACGACGCGATACGCCACCTGTCACGACTACCTCAAGGTATACATTTCGCCTTTCCTTGTGCGGTGTCTCATGCCTATACTCTCTCAGGCTGCCGAACGACATGTCTATCGCCTAGCTTTGGATAGATTTCCTGGCCTCCAATCCGTGCGGCGAGCAAAGTACTGCACGTTGCCTTGGTAAACCCTTTCATTTTACCTCGGCCTTATCGATCAGCTTCCTCGAGTGATGCACTCTTTGCCCGCGAACCTTGTTCTGTGCCATGCCCGCATAAGTACACACCATGGTCCCTTCCTCGAATCGGCCTGCCCCGAGGTCCAATGCCTCCGAGCCTGTCGACGTTACCGCTTCCGACGCTATGCTGCACTCCCTCCACAGCGCAGTGTACGCTCGTCGCTCCGAATATGTTCGTCCCCACCGGGTCCGTTTAAAGGTTGGCACGTGGAACGTGGCCGCCTGTCCAGGCACCGATCACGACCTGGCAACCTGGTTTGTTTCCGGAAAGGGCGTCGACCACCGACTCTCCAATATTATTGCCGCTTCTAGCAATGGCGCTCTTCAAAGAGAAACGTCCGATACGGCCTTTGCGGGACAAGAACAGGGCGTGGGGGAGGACGTTGCTGCTGTGCGTGTCATGGGCAGCGATCAGATCGGCCTCTACGCCCTTGGTTTGCAGGAGGTTGTTGACCTCAATGTAGCAAGCCAGTACATGAACCGTGTATACACCGATTCCAATGCAACGGTTCTTGACAGGTGGAAGACGGCTTTGGGGCTCGCCCTGCCGGATGGCTACAAACTTGTCGCCTCTGAGCAGATGTCGGGTCTTCTGTTGCTAATCTATGCTTCTCCCGAGGTTGCCGGTATGGTCAGCCACGTGAGCACCTCTGCCGTGGGAACTGGCTTATTGGGATTGATGGGAAACAAAGGAGCTGTATCGGCCAATATCGTCCTGGGCGAGTCGACAAGGATGGTGTTTGTCAACAGCCACCTGGCCAGCGGCAACGAAGCATCACATGCTGACCGACGGTGCTGGGACGTATCCCACATCGCTTCTCGAACACAATTTGAACCATACAACCACCCAGGCCTACCGGAGACCAAGGAGCCGGAAAAAATTGCTGATGCCGACTTTGCCTTTTGGTTTGGTGACCTCAATTTCCGCTTGGATGATCTGCCAGGAGACGATATTCGCCGCATTCTTACATTGCATGCGCGAGGTGAATACGACCTAAACCAAAAGCTGCCGGTGGATAGCAACAGGGCTGGTAGTATGCAAGCTGGTGACCACGACTCGCTTGCGGGTGAAGAAGCAATAGTTTTGCAAAAGCCTACACCCACAGACAGCCGATCTAACTGGGCCTCCAGTACAACGAAGGCTTCCGCAGACTCGATATCAACAACCTCAACGGCGCTAGCAAACGATGATGGCAAAGACGCTGTTGGGGGTATGAAATTGCTTCCACCGCTGCCGGACCCTGATGAGTTTTTACCTGATGCATCTGAAGACCCGGCATCTCTGCAGGCAACCCTTGATTCGTTGCTTCCTCATGACCAACTGGGAAAGGCGATCAGAGAGCGGAAGGCATTTCACGACGGCTGGCGAGAGGGCCGCATTACGTTTTTGCCATCATACAAATACGACGTTGGAACAGTCGGTTTATTTGATTCAAGCGAAAAGCGTCGTGCTCCTAGCTGGTGCGACCGGATTTTATACCGCACCCGCAAGGACAAGGACGACTACGAGCAACGGGTCAAGGATAAGGAAGAGGCAGAGAAACGGGACAAAGAGATGACCCAGCGTGGATTGGACCACGCTGGTGACGACGACGAGGTCCTTTTTGAGTACCAACCGGATATAGACGGTGACGATTTGTTAAGACGCAACTCTACCGCTTCAAGTTTAGACTACGACGAGTACGATGATGGCGAATACAATCCTGACAAGGACAATGAGACCGCACCACAGGATGGCGTTGCCGACCGCATCCACCTGGACATTTATGCGTCCCACCAGCGCATCCAGTCGTCCGACCACAAACCTGTCGTGTCTCTTTTCACAGTTGATTGTGATGCCGTTGTCCCAGAGCTAAAGGCAGCGGTGCACATGGAGGTGGCTAGGGAGCTTGACCGCACGGAGAACGAAAGTAGACCCGGCGTGACGATTGTTGTCGATAGCCGCGTGGTTCACGATACTAGCAAGTACACATCGGGGTCAGACGAAGCGGTCGACTTTGGGCTGGTTGTATTTTTGCAGAAAGCATCGACATCGTTGACAATAGCCAACACAGGTGGTGTGCCGGCTGTGCTTTCCTTTGTCGAAAAGCCGACGACTGAAGACCTGGCCTCCAGCGATTTTATTGCCCACCCTTATCAGTGGCTCACTACGTCTTTTATTCGCCAGGACAAGGAAACTGACGAAGAAGGTCCGGTGGATCTGGGAAAGGAGGTTATTCTTGAACCTGGCGAGACTGTCAACGCACTTCTTGAAGTCTTTGTGAGCGACGTTACTTTTGCTCGCATGTTGAATGATGGCGTGAGCAAGCTTGAGGATGTACTGGTTCTTCGTGTGGACGAAGGCAAAGATCATTTCGTACCTGTCCGCGGAACGTGGGCACCTACATGCATTGGGCGATCAATTGAGGAGTTGGTGCGCGTACCTGACGGCGGAATCCGGGCATTTGTGGCCACCCTCCACGAAGAACTTGCAAAGAAGAATGGCCAAACGCCTGGCGCAGACACGACAACGTTGGGCTCGATTTCCTACGATCTCGACGTCCGTTGCGCCGCGCCAAAGGAACTGTTCAAACTGACGGAGATGATTGAAAATCTGGTCGACCGATCCATTGCGGACGAGCAAATGCTAAAGGATTTCAAAATTCCCGGCGACAAGGTGGGCTGGCCTTTCGAAGACACGACACGGGCCCTAGATAATCGGCATATTGTCGCAGTGATCGAAGCCCTCGACGAGGACCGGCCTGTCCTGGATGCTTTCGAGCCCGAGATGTCATCTTTGTTGCGCCTTGAGGTCGTTAGCCATGTGCTCCTCCTCTTCCTGCAGGGACTCACTGACGGCATCGTGACGATCTCATTATGGTCTCAGATCGACCAGGCCACACTTTTATCACTGAATGGGTCCAAGAGTGTCAATCCGATTGCGCGGGATCCGAATAGCGAGACGGACAAGAGCACGGTTTTGGACTTTCTTTCGTCGACGCCGCACCACAACATCTCCTTCGTCTTTTTGACAACTACGCTATCCAGGATCATTGGGGAGCTTTCACCATTAAGTCTTGGGGACTTAGACGCGCTGAGGTCCATCGGACGGAGCTCAGGAGGAGGTTTTAGTGCGACCATGGGCGGTATAGGTAGCATCGGCCGCCGGTCCCTGAGTAGTTTCAGAAAATCTGGTGTCAGCCCTGCGAGCGCCGCACTGGAAGCCCTAGACCGACGAATGGCCCGTGAGAGGCGCTATGCCGAAATATTTGGTGGGATAATGTGTCGGGTCCCTGCAATGGCCAAGGACAGAGAACGCAAGGCCCAAGAGGACAAACAGAGGGCGGTGGTGGAGCTTTTTTTAAAGAGATCGAGAGAGGAGTTGGGAGGCCAGTGATCTAGGACATAGAAGTCCTAAAATTCCTACACGCTCACGATGTGAACCGGCATGGCGTTTAGAGCAAATGCGTACATATTTGTCGGATTGCGGACGCGAAATTTTAGTATTTCGGCATCGGCAACTGCTTATGGAACATATGATGTGCTCAAAGCCCCGAATCAATGCTTCAAACTTTCTCGGCGCTGGCTGGTTCGGAGTTTCGTTGTGAAAGTAAACCAGGAACTCCGGAGACTACCAGAGAACGTCGAGCAAGATGCTGGTAATTAATCGTAGATTCGGTAGGTAACGCGTCTCCGGGATAACTCCTTGCTATTCTACGGTAGCAGTGATAACACTGTCGTTTCCTTCCTATCCTGGCTCGAGAAAGCAGAACAGGAGTTCTACCAGCAGAAAGAAAGAGTGACTGCGCCAGCTGTTTCCGAAACAGGAAATAGACAAATATAAGTAAACGCTGGTTGCTTAACTATCAGTCACAGTAACATCGGCAGACGTCCACCGTCGTTTCTTGTTTCGTTTTCTTTTTCGTCTACTATCTCTGCATCATTTTCCTATCATCCATACAAAATGTCTATTTACCACCGGTACGCCGTGTTCTACTGCATTCAACGGTACCAAGCCGATATCGACAAGCTGGGTGACCTTTTATCTCAGTTCGATATTGTGGACAATTATTCTGATAATAGAATTACGGTTAATCGGGACCATCCTGATACTAAAAGCATGATCAAAACCGCAGATGGAGCTGCAGATGCTTCACACCCAAGACATGGTGCCGAAAACGAAACGGACGCGACACAAGAACTTCGAGTGCGCGAGGACGTCGAAGAGAGCGAGATCCACGAGCATGACGATGACAACCACATGCCAGAAGGCAACAGATGCCGAGTTTCTCCGAATTCCAAACTTGACAGCCAGGAGAAGCCTGGTGCCGGAAATGGCATTGGACTGGACGAAGTATGGAATCGGCCGCAAGAAATACCGATTGCCACCAGCGCAAAACCGGAAACTGAAGAACGCCCTCGACTCAAGTTTGCCCGATCGCAATTGGACAGAGTGCGTTCCTGCGGCCGTATCCTTCAGCGACTGAACGCAGGGCTTGCTAAAAATATCCATCGCATCGAGACGGAGGAAAACGAACTCTCGTCGGAGTCAATACGACACTTGTGGAGTGAGGCGGCGAGATTAAATGGCACGGAGAAAATCAAGCCACTTCGGGCAACTACTAGCTGGTGGGAGAATGAGGCACGCAGCGAGGACACGAGAAGCTTTAGTCCCACCGCAAACAACACCGCTCGTACAACGGCAGTGACAAGTCATCGGTTACCATGTAGCCCTCTCCAGAATCCAATCATGGCAAACGACTTGCTTTGGGATGACCAAGTAAAACAGTGGCAGCTAGGTATGGGCCGACTCATGGACGACCAGGGACGGCGGTACCTCAAAATTTGAGAGAATAGCTGTTTGCTTACCCTGCGTGTGGTTGGTGCTGTTGGATATTGTTTGGTGAAAACGGGCTACAGGACGTTTTCATGACTGGGACCTGAGATACAGACAGAGGTTAAAGAGAATAATTAATGTATTCAGCTACTGTGAATATCGCTGGGCTCGGTCATCATAATATATTTTAAACGAGAACGAATTGTGTTCTCGTCGCCTTCCTCAATAAGATGATGGTGGAGTGGAAGGTGGTTACGGGAGTGATGTCAAGAAAAATTGAAGTCAAATCAAGAAACGTAGACTGAGAATAAAATTAAATTGTTTTGTCCTTACCGATTTACAAGATGGCCAGGCCAGAATGACTGCACCTCTAAATGGCGCGGTAGAGGCGAATTGGTAACTGCGTGGCCGCGAAAGTTATCAGGCCATGGAGATGCGAGTCTTAATTCGCGAGGCTGTTACACTGCCCAGGAGTATGACATACCTACTTGCTAAAAGCATTCCATTTGCGTGCCTGTACGAACCCGATGCTACCGCGGGGAACGGACACCGTGGAGCGAGATGTTAGCTGAAAGCGCACATTTAAGAGCGGAAGATAATGCTGTTTTCCTCGTAGCTTGACAGAACGGGGAAGTTAAAAATCGTGATGACATTATATGTGAGCCGGAGACAACGGTGTCGTGTTAACGGTGGCAGGAGCACTCGATATATAAATTAAGTGTAGTGTCTTCTGAGCCAGTAAAGTCATTGCAATGAAAGTAACGATGACCAAGGAAATACATTCATGCGAATTGTGAAAATGGCGAGCAATAACAAATACGATAAGCCCTCAACTAGCCGAGGCAGCCTCCAGATAGTAAGGGAAATAAGGGGCTACTCGGCATGAGACAATATGATAAAATGACGGGTATTTTCTCCTTTGTTTTCAAGCGACCAGAATGTCATTTGCTTCTTGCCGGAGCTAAAGGAAGCAGAGTAAAGGTCTTGCCCGGGTATCCAGCCAAGAACTGGCCATCTCCGAGGTCCGACAGGCTAGCTGGAAATCTATGGAACAGCAGTCGTTACTGGCTCTAGGCTGGCATCACCTCCTCAGGCAATGCAACAATCTACGTGATGTTTCTCAGGAGTCCATTGGAATCATCGCTGACAATCGGGCCGTGCCCGTACGGTCTCTATACGCTGCCCCGTAACTTGAGTTGGTTAGGGCCGGAAGACAGACTGACCCGTGGGCTTTAAAATTAGCTTTAAGGACTCCCTCGATAAAAATCTGTTAATGAGCATCGTGGGGTTTGTTTGTCATAATATTAACTTTTCTTCGAGTGGATAGTATAATCATGCCGACGTAGGGAAACATCTTTGCAGAACGTCGTACGAGTAACATTGGTCATGAGACATGTATGGAAATGCTGAGTCTTAAGTTTTTTAAATATTTTTTGTGTCTTTTTTGCCTACAACTAGAGTAATAGACAAAGGTTGTCAAAAATAATGGGCTGTTTGAAACCATTCCCGGGTTTCTGTTTTGTCTTTGATTTTTTTTTCCCTTGTTTCTTTTTGAGTTGTATCATATCCTTCCTCTTTTGCCCAAGTGAAACTTCACTCCTTTTTTAATTTACAAGGAAGCTTTGCTCGCCCATCATTGGAGCCCTCTCGCGCACCCGAAATCTAGAGAGAACAAAAACACAAGTGCCCCGAACAAAAAAGCAAACAAAGATCGGGCAAGACACGGGATACAGGTACAAGGATGCAAAGGAACTATAAGAGCCATACTTACATGGCAGATCAATCCGACCACCATAAATACAGCAGTCTTGTTCGTTCATGCCAGCAGTCAAAGCCATGCCTTGGTCCGTTGCAAATTCTGTTCTCCCATTCCACACTCTCTCGCCGTTGCTCTAATTCGCCGCTCTTTCCATTCATCGCTCTTCCCAAGAAGTCCATCACGACTTCCGCCGCTTAGTAGCCGAAAGCCTCGAGGGCCTTGGCCGTCTTGGGATCGACCTTGGCGTTCTTCTTGGCCTCGGTCAGTTGCCGTGCGGCAACCTTCTTACGCTCATAATAAGCAGCGCCCTTCGCTTTTCTCCGCTCCTCAAGTCTGTTGTAGAACGTTTCGTCAGCAAAGATTGATTTCGCAAAAGTATGGCTCCAACGAGTTGCGAAAGGAAATCTCCTCGCATGAACAAAATACACACCTGGCAACAACATCCTGATACTTCCAGCCAACCTCGTGGCTCAACCGGCCGACGGTGCAGTACTTGCGGCCAGGCTGCAGTCTCAGGACTCGCAAGGCCTGAGGAACGACCATCTTCTTCTGCTTGTCATACGGGGGCGGGACTCCCTCGAAAACCTTCAGGCGTTCGAGAGCGGCGGCACCGCGGGCGGTCTTGTGCGGAATCATGCCGCGGACAGCCTTGTAGAAGATGCGCGAAGGAGCGCGGAAGTGGAAAGGACCACCGCGAGTCGGGTTGTAACGAGTCATCTTGCGGAGGTAGGAGTGGTACTTGACTAAACAGAAAGAATGATACAATCTTAGTAAATTCTCGTAAAAATGTGTCTTGACCGGGATGGGTAAGAGGGTGGTGGTGGCATACGCTTAGCGCGAAAGAACTCGCCAGAAATGTTCAGAGCCTCACAGCGTACAACGACAATCTTCTGGCCGTTCAGCAGCTGCTTAGCAACGATGCTAGCCAGGCGGCCCAGCAGATGGCCCTTGCCATCAATGACAACCTATTTAAAAACCAAGTCAGCAAATCTGGTTGACGTTTGCAATATCGCTATCGGCTCCCTCCACTGCAAAATCAACGTGTCTCCCCCTGTTGATCGTTTTCCATCATCGCTAGATCGTTGCAGTATGCATTGTTCGCGATATGTGCAGTTCGGTCGAATGTGGCAAGCTCAACTGGAAATGTACCGTGCGAAGAACGGCAGAGTCAAACATTCAATTGTTCGACTTTTTAGTCCTTAGTTGAGCATAAACCTTCCTCGGGACCTGATGTTCCAATGTTCCTTCGCCCGAGAATTGACAACGCCATGTCGTGAACCGTGGCCACATTTGTACAGCCGATTCGCTTCGAAATGTAGAGATGCCACTAGAAGTAGAGGCAGCAACACACAGCGATGCGCAGTGTAGGCACAAAAGCAGGCAACACTTACAACAGATTCGAAGCTCGACATTTTGTGTGATGTGGTTATCGGCCGCAGTAAAGCGGGCGTGCCGGGGACGATAGAATCGAAAGGGGAAAAGAAAAAGAGAGAACAGACTGGTGATGAGTCTGCCTAGTTTTTCTTGTGCTGTTGTCGACGCTCGACGTTATTAATGTCCTTCGTCGGTGGACTTCGATCGTTGTCGAAGGGGGTTGCTGGGTGGTTGATGTCGTTGATTATCGCGAAAGCCTGAGGAGGAGAGAGAAGGACGAGGAAAAGAAAATGCCAGTCCACTTTCACACACAGAAAGTGATGGAGGGCTCAAAAAAAATGATAGAGAAAATGCTAGCCACCACCAATAGAAAAATTAATCCCAAAATTCTGCTGCGCCGCGGATTTTGGCTCTTGGTGTGGTGCTTTCTAGACTAGGGCTGGTTGGCCGTTCTAGGTCTCCTGAAAGAAGTAAGCCGAGCCAAAAAGAGGGGCGAGTGGAGGTTTACAGCACTTAGGGCTCTCCAACCTGATCATGTGACACAAATACTGCTGAGTCATGATCATGAACTTGAAAAGCCCACGTGATGACATCTATCGTGATATTGACCAAACACAGCAGCGACCAAGGCAGGATTTGCATTTTGACTTCAGTCGCGCACTGCGCTCGTCAATGTAGAGCTTTTAATAGTCACCGTCAGTAATAAACTTGCTCAATCAAATAACAAAATACATGTGGTTTCAATCAGATTATGTAACATGGAGGGGTTGCCGGTACAGAGTATGCGCAGTATGCTTAAAGAAGAAGCAATATCAAACATTAACCTAAGACAGCTTCAGAAGAAACAAAACGGATGCCTTCCTATTCGCCCTTGTGCCACTTTTAATTGGCTAGGCCCAGCTCATGAGGAAGGCTTGATCTTGGAGTCCACATCTTTTAAGACGTCCTGCACTTTGTTAACAAGCGCTTTGCGCTTCGCGCGTGTCGCATCCTCGCCGCCAGTGCTCACAGCGTCCAACTTCAAGAGAACATGCTGGAAAACGGTCTCAGAAATTTTCGCGTGCTCGTCAGCTCTCTTCTTAGGATCGGATGGCGGATTCTGAACGAATTCCATACACAGAGGTAGCAGGTGCGACTCGAAGTGAGCGTCGATACTGTTTAACTGATCCATGGCTGAACCCTGCGTGGTCTTGGGTGGCACAATATTGGAGATGTTGGAGGTGCGGGAATCACCCGATACGCCAGAGGCCCCCGACGCTGCGGAGTGTGCGCGGCTTGATGGGCCGGATTTTTGATCAGGTCGTCCACGTCGCGGCACCTCCAGGTTGCCAGTGGACGAGGATGGTCCGGCCTGCTGTTTCGGACTGCGATCCGGTCTCGCCGGCTTACCCTTTTTCGTTGGTGACTTGGTTTTCGCCTCGAGTTCCTCACCTGGGAGTACAACCAGGAGCTCGCTGTTGTTTTTGACGCCGTCCACGCAGACCGGTTGCTCGTCATTCTTCAAAATCTTTCCCTTGTAGTACAGTTTGATGTGCTTCGTTTGCGCGTCGGACAAGTCGTAAAGTAGCTGCAAACGATCCCGGACATCTTCGGTAAAGAGCTTGCCATCACCAATGGAGAAGGCGGGGAAAAACTCTTCCTTGACTTCGTTGCCATGGCGGAGTAGCAGTATGTCCTCCTGGGGAATATCGTTGAGGTTGTCGTCATTAGGCGGGCGGAAGTAGGATCCGCCCGTGCGGCTACCCGTGACACCATATTCAAAAGGCGACGACTGGGCGCCGAGGTTGCGGTTATGGAGGTCGTCCGATGTTATGTACTCGTAGTCGTCGTCGGTCACATCTGGCACACCCTCGTTGCTCAGCGTCGAAGTGAACGGAGACAGCTGCTGGCCAGTCGACCAGCCGTAACGCCGCATGCCGTCTTTTTCTGCTGTCCCTCCTGCTTTTGCCTTTTTGGCGGCTTTCCGCTTTTTGTTGCGAGAGAGCTTGGGGCCCTTGGTTGCGGAGGTTGGTTTCGACGCCGAGATCTTGAAGGAGGCGATGGTACGTGCGGCCGCTCCTACAAGAACAGCACCGGCAACGGTGCTATAAAGGGCAGTCGGCGGGACGCCTGTGGTGGAGTAGATGTAGGCGGTTGAGTTGGCGATGGCGGTCGCGACTGTGTCAATGGATGAATCGAGATACGTTTGCAAGCTAGAAGGCAACTTTGGCAGCAGGGCTGACGTGATGTTGGCCAGGCTGGCAAATGGGGCACCCAATGATGCCGCGGCAGCGGAACTGGAAGCCACTTTGGCGAGTGGTTCGGTCCCTTAACAGGACACGATACGCATACCGTGTGGGAAAAACTTGGGAGTGTGCTAGGAAAGAAAAATGGGAGGTCAAGGAATAGAATGTTCGCAAGTAAATGTCGTCTGTGGCGCGCCGATGTCCTTTTTTTCCTGAGGAGTGATCCGCTGTTCGTTGTGCTTGGGCAGCACGCGTCGTTCTCGGCGGTAGAACGTGGTTGGACGATAAAAAATGGTGGGTGGTTGCGCAGACCCCACGTGAGATGGAGTGGACAACGGGTAGAGGCTGATGCGTGCGTTGGGCTGCTGGATCACAAGAGAGGAAGGATGTCCTGTTGTGGACTTAGTTGATGAGAAGACGGAGAAATAAAGGGGAGAAATCAGATTTACTGTTGGCGTAGCGCCATTGACGATAGGCTTGGTTGGTTTTAAGTAGATCAGAATGCGACGACCAGCAATGCGTTTGAGTAGTTTCCTGTTAATGGCTTGCGAGGCAAGAAAAAAAGAGTGAAAATGTACATGAACAACAAGCAGAACAGCACAAAAGCTAAGTCCTAAGTATATCAAACAGAGCAGCCGGTTTGCTAGGTGACCATAGTTAAGCTGGGCAAGCTGGGTTGCCCAAACCGATTGGTTGGGCCTGGTCATCAAACGGGCCAGTCCACTGCGCTACGGGCCTCAACAAAGCTGCAATTAGAAGATCACATGACCACCGCGACCGACGCATAATGACTTGCCGAACTGAGTACAGTTGCGTACGGCATCCGTCATCGTTTTCATTATAATGAGCGCGGAATGGGGCAAAGAAAGAACCACAACGTTTAATGTGCAGAACGAATGTTTAGCATCTTTCTCCTGTCCGCGGATGCCAGCGCCTTGAAAAACAAAACAATGGAGTGCGCTCGCCAAACAACATCCTACTACTAAGGCCTTGTAGATGACACTATCGTCTCGTGTTTCTTGCACCCTCGAAATAAACCATAAACATATTTGTTACCGGCTGGTTATTTCACGCTTGCTACAGTTAATATTACAATATGTCTCCTGCTGTATGACTAAGAGTATACGTGACTTGGAAAGGCCTTCTGTTTGGTCGGGCAGACGATGCGAGAAAAAGTTACTACGAGATAATGCGACACTCCTCTCGCCAGCCCATGCCGTCAGGGATATCCGCCCTCGAGCTGCCAAACATATAATGGCTCTCTTTGTAAGAAA